>NC_092092.1:4256476-4308976 GCF_045679555.1 Salvelinus alpinus
TGTATTATACTGTAAAATGTACTCTATAGTACTGTAAAATGTACTGTATAATACTGTAAAATGTACTGTATTATACTGTAAAATGTACTGTATAATACTGTAAAATGTACTTTATTATACTGTAAAATGTACTGTATTATACTGTAAAAATGAAAAAAGGAAATGCTATCATAATGAATGAATGAATTAATACATTTATGAAATTCGTTGAGGGGAGGGGTTTGTTTTTCACAGTATTTGTCACGCCCTGGCCTTAGTTATCTTTGTTCTCTTTATTATTTTTGTTTAGGTCAGGGTGTGACGAGGGTGGTTTGTGTGTTTTTGTCTCGTCTAGGGTGTTTGTACTGTCTAGGTATTTTTTGTAGATTTATGGGGTTGTATTCATTCTAGGTGTTTATGTAAGTCTATGGTTGCCTAGATTGGTTCTCATTAGAGGCAGGTGTTTATCGTTGTCTCTGATTGGGAACCATATTTAGGCAGCCATGTTCTTTGGGTATTTTGTGGGTGACTGTTTCCTGTGTCAGTGTTTGTGCCACACGGGACTGTTTCGGTTTGTTCACGTTTTTGTATTTGTGTTCATGTTCAGTTTTCTCACTCAAGGGTGCAACACATACAGCCTCTTAGAAGGCACACCTCAAAACATTTTAACTTGAAAGAAAAAACAATAACATGCACCCACTAGTGGTCTAAAGGTGTTTGGCGCTCCAACAAATACGGTAAGGTACTGTATTCTGTGGGGTGTATTTACAGTACCATTCAAAATACAGAAATTATTTCCCCACCCACAACATTTTCCCACAATGCACCATAATTTAAAGTAAACTGGAGTAAAACGTTTCAGAGTATTTTGCTTTTCATAATACAAAAAAAATGATACGTATCATTTACAGTTTTCTGTTACAGTGTACACACGTACGTGCCCATGCACACACACACACACACACACACACACACACACACACACACACACACACACACACACACACACACACACACACACACACACACACACACACACACACACACTATATCGCACCCTCTCAGCATTGTTGCACGCTAAACCGCAGCAAGGACAGGGCACCTTCAGTACACCTCATTTCCTGGTACTCTGAGCTCACTTGTATCTCTTAGAGCCTGTCAGAAGAGGCCTTGACAGAGAGACCTCTGACTGTCAGACTTTTACGATAAGAAACTTAGTACAACTAAAACAAGGGGACATACAGCAGTAGGGAAGAGTGGGGTTAGTTGAGCCAAAGGGTTGGCTGAGCAAAGGGGTAAGTTGTGCAAAAGGTTAAGTTTGAACCAAAGGTTAAGTTTGAACCAAAGAGTAAGTTGAACAAAAGGGGTAAGTTGAACAAAAGGGGTAAGTTGAACAAAAGGGGTAAGTTGAACCAAAGGGGTAAGTTGAACCAAAGGGTAAGTTGAGCCAAGGGGTAAGTTGAACTTTTGGATTCTTTCTCAGGTTTTAGCCTTCCATATGAGTTATGTTATACTCACAGATATCATTCAAACAGTTTTAGAAACTTCAGAGTGTTTTCTATCCAAATCTACTAATAATATGCATATCTTAGCCTCTGGGACTGAGTTGCAGGCAGTTTACTCTGGGCACCTTATTCATCCAAGCTACTCAATACTGCCCCCAGCCATAATTAATAGCCTCAAATGCAGAGAACTTGCCCATGAATCGGCACATCAAAGCAACATCCCTGTCCCGGACAACTGGAGAAGAAATTGAAGGGTAAGTGCTATTGAAGAGAGATCTATATCTGAATGTAGGCATACATTTAACAGACAGGTGTCAGACAGGTATCAGGCAGGTAACTGCCAGTATCAGACAGGTATCAGACAGGTACGGTATCATCAGATAGTATCAGACAGGTTTTAGACAGGTATCAGACAGTATCAGAACGTTATCAGACAGGTATCAGACAGTATCAGACAAGTAACAAACATGTATAATCAGACAGCTAACAGACGGGTATCATCAGACAGTATCGGACAGGTATCAGACATGTGTCAGATGACAGGTATCAGAGAGGTATCAGAGAGGTATCAGACAGTTATCAGACAGATGTCAGACAGATGTCAGACAGGTATCAGACAGATGTCAGACAGCATCAGACAGGTATCAGACAGTATCATACAGGTGTCAGACAGGTATCAGACAGGTATCAGACAGGTATCATCAGATGGGTACCAAACAGGTGTCAGATAGATGTCAGACAAGTATCAGATAGATATCATCAGACAGGTATCATCAGAAAGGTATCAGACAGTATCACACAGGTGTCAGACAGGTATCAGACAGGTATCATCAGAAGTGTATCAAACAGGTGTCAGGTGTCAGACAGGTATCAGACAGGCAGCAGACAGGTATCAGACATGTACAGTATCATCAGACAGTATCAGAAAGGTTTAAGACAGGTATCAGACAGTAACAGACAAGTAATAGACAAGTATAATCAGGAGGGTAACAGACAGGTATCATCAGACAGGTATCATCAGACAGGTATCAGACAGGTGTCAGACAGGTGTCAGAAGGTGTCAGACAGGTGTCAGAGAGGTATCATCAGACAGGTGTCAGACAGGTGTCAGACAGGTATCAGAGAGGTATCATCAGATGGGTATCAAACAGGTATCCGACAGGTATCAGACAGATGTCAGACTGATTGCAGACAGGTATCAGACTACAGGTTTCATCAGACAGGTATCAGACAGATGTCAGACTGATTGCAGACAGGTATCAGACTACAGGTTTCATCAGACAGGTATCAGACAGATAACAGACAGTTGTCAGACAGTTATCAGACAGTATCAGACAGGTGTCAGACAGGTATCAGACAGGTATCAGACAGTATCAGACAGGTATCAGACAGGTGTCAGACAGGTATTAGACAGATGTCAGACAGGTATCAGACAGGTGTCATCAGACTGGTATCAAACAGCTGTCAGACAGGTATCAGACAAGTATCAGACAGGTATCATCAGACTGGTATCATAAAGTACCACACAGGTGTCAGACAGGTATCAGACAGGTATCATCAGACAGGTATCAAGCAGGTGTCAGATAGGTATCATCAGACGGGTATCAAACAGCTGTCAGACAGGTATTAGACAGGTATCATCAGATGGGTATCAAGCAGGTGTCAGATAGGTATCAGACAGGTATCAGACAGGTGTCATCAGATGGGTATCAGACAGGTATCAGACAGATATCAGACAGGTATCAGACAGATATCAGACAGGTATCAGACAGGTATCAGATAACAGATATCATCAGACAGGTATCAGACAGGTATCAGACAGGTATCAGACAGGTATCAGACAGGTATCAGACAACAGGTATCAGACAGGTATCAGACAGGTATCAGACAACAGGTATCAGACAGGTATCAGACAGGTATCAGACAGGTATCAGGTGTATATAACCACTCCAACACAGTGTGTGTCCCAGTTGATTCCCTATTCACTGTATATGGGGCCTTTATTATACCTGTTGTACAGTGCATTAGGTGTTCAGACAAACTATTCAGACCCATTGACCTTTTCCACATTGTGTTATGTTACAGCCTTATTCTAAAATGGATTAAATTGTTTGCTTTCCTTATCAATCTACACACAATACTCCATAATGACAAAGCAATAATACATTTTTTATAAAAAATGTAAAACTAAAATATCACATTTACATAAGTATTCAGATCCTTTACTCTGTACTTTGTTGAAGCACCTTTGACAGCGATTACAGCCTCGAGTCTTCTTGGGTATGACGCTACAAGCTTGGCACACCTGTATTTGGGGAGTTTCTCCTAGTCTTCTCTGCAGATCCTCTCAAGCTCTGTCGGGTTGGATGGGGAGCGTTGCTGTACAGCTATTTTCAGGTCTCTCCAGACATGTCAAATCACATAAATTAAATGTTATTGGTCACAAACACATATTTAGCATATGTTATCTTGGGTGTAGAGAAATGCTTGTGTTTCTAGCTCCAACAGTGTAGTAATATCTAACAATTCACAACAACCTAAAAGTAAAATAATGGAACTAAGAAATATATAAATATTAGGATGAACAATGTCGGAGTGGCAGTGACTGACATACAGTAGAAAAGAATACAGTATATACATATGAGATGAGTAAAGCAACAATATATATGTATGTAAACATTATTAAAGTGGCCAGTGATTCCAAGTCTATGTATATAGGGCAGCAGCCCCTAATGTGTAGCTTTTCTTAACTGGGTGGAAGCCGCCTAGTGATGGCAATTTAACAGTCTGATGGCCTTTAGATAGAAGCTGTTTTTCAGTCTGTCGGTCCCAGCTTTGATGCACCTGTACTGACCTCGCCTTCTCGATGATAGCGGGGTGACGAGGCAGTGGCTCGGGTGGTTGATGTCCTTGATGATCTTTTTGGCCTTCCTGTGACATCGGGTGCTGTAGGTTTCCTGGAGGGCAGGTAGTGTGCCCCTGGTGATGCGTTGGGCAGACCGTACCACCCTCGGTAGAGCCCTGCGGTCGCGGGTGGTGCAGTTGCCGTACCAGGCGGTGATACGGCCCGACAGGATGCTCTCAATTGTGCATCTGTAAAAGTTTGTGAGGGTTTAAGGTGCCAAGCCACATTTCTTCTGCCTCCTGAGGTTGAAGAGGTGCTGTTGCGGCTTCTTCACCACACTGTCTGTGTGTGTGGACCATTTCAGATCGTCAGTGATGTGTACGCCGAGGAACTTGAAGCTTTCCACCTTCTCCACTACTGTCCCGTCGATGTGGATAGGGGCATGCTCCCTCTGCTGTTTCCTGAAGTCCACGATCAGCTCCTTTGTTTTGTCGACTTTGAGTGAAAGGTTATTTTCTTGGCACCACACTCCCAAGGCCCTCACCACCTCCCTGCAGATGTTCGATGGGATTCAAGTCCGGTCTCTGGCTGGGCCACTCAAGGACATTCAGAGACTTGTCCTGAAGCTACTCCTGCATTGTCTTGACTGTGGTCCTAAGGTTGTTGTCCTGTTGGAAGGTGAACATTCACCCCAGTCTGAGGTCTTCATCGCTCTGGAGCAGGATTTCATCAAGGATCTCTCTGTACTTTGCTCCGTTCATCTTTCTCTCGATCCTGACTAGTCTCCCAGTCCCTGCCGCTGAAAAATATCCCCACGGCATGCTGCCACCACCATGCTTCACCGTAGGGATGGTGCCAGGTTTCCTCCAGACGTGACACTTGGAATTCAGGCCATTAGAGTTCAAATCTTGGTTTCATCTGACCAGAGAATCTTGTTTTCTCATAGTCTGAGAGTCATTTAGGAGCCATTTGGAAAACTCAAAGTGGGCTGCCATTTCAGACACACCCTCAGGTACTCCCTATTCCTTCAGACAAACATTGTCTGATGTCTACTTCATGTTCCTGGTACATCCCAAATGGTGCCCATTGGGCTCTGGTGAAACGTAATGCACTATGTAGGGAACATGGTACCATTTAGGACACACCGACTGTCTGCTGTCTACTTGATGTTCACCATTCTCACATGAGAGAGCAAAATGAATATTTCAGGCTTCTGATATCCCTCAATGTGCTCACACCGTACAGGGATGTCTATTCTGTGTGAACTCTTCAGCTCTCTATCAAAGAACATTAGACTGGATGCCCATCAGTGAGGTTATGAAATACTATGTTGTCAGCCTGGCAGGGAAACAACACCTTTCATCTTCTCCCGGCTTCATCTTCTTGTCTTCCCAATCCCCTTTCTCTGATACATGTGTAAATATTGGACTATAAAGTGTACCTTCTTGTATTATATTTATGCTAAAACATCTATTCTGTTTACACTGAGCCATTTACCTCTTGTTCATATTCTTTTCTTTTTACTATTTATTAATGTTGCTGTAGTCGAGAAGGAACCTGCAAGTAAGCATTTCGTTGGACGGTGTAGGACATGTGTATCCTGTACATACATAATAAAACTTTAAAACAAATCTGATCCCATAACTTTGTAAATAATTTATTCTCGTGCTGACATGTTGCCACCATATTGGACTAGAGCGGCTATTATTAAGGATGTCATTTGACGGAGGAACGTGGGCCTTGTTCTTCGATGATTGTTGTGATCGACGATGATATTACATTGTAGTCAGTGGGCCTTGATGTTAATTACATTGTAGTCAGTGGGCCTTGAGGTTAATTACATTGTAGTCAGTGGGCCTTGAGGTTAATTACATTGTAGTCAGTGGGTCTTGAGGTTAATTACATTGTAGTCAGTGGGCCTTGAGGTTAATTACATTGTAGTCAGTGGGCCTTGAGGTTAATTACATTGTAGTCAGTGGGCCTTGAGGTTAATTACATTGTAGTCAGTGGGCCTTGATGTTAATTACATTGTAGTCAGTGGGCCTTGAGGTTAATTACATTGTAGTCAGTGGGCCTTGAGGTTAATTACATTGTAGTCAGTGGGCCTTGATGTTAATTACATTGTAGTCAGTGGGCCTTGAGGTTAATTACATTGTAGTCAGTGGGCCTTGATGTTGATTACATTGTAGTCAGTGGGCCTTGATGTCTATTACATTGTAGACAGTGGGCCTTGAGGTTGATGACATTGTAGTCAGTGGGCCTTGATGTTAATTACATTGTAGTCAGTGGGCATTGATGTTAATTACATTGTAGTCAGTGGGCCTTGAGGTTAATTACATTGTAGTCAGTTGGCCTTGAGGTTAATTACATTGTAGTCAGTGGGCCTTGATGTTAATTACATTGTAGACAGTGGGCCTTGAGGTTAATTACATTGTAGTCAGTGGGCCTTGAGGTTAATTACATTGTAGTCAGTGGGCCTTGAGGTTAATTACATTGTAGTCAGTTGGCCTTGAGGTTAATTACATTGTAGTCAGTGGGCCTTGATGTTAATTAGATTGTAGACAGTGGGCCTTGAGGTTAATTACATTGTAGTCAGTGGGCCTTGAGGTTAATTACATTGTAGTCAGTGGGCCTTGAGGTTAATTATATTGTAGTCAGTGGGCCTTGAGGTTAATTATATTGTAGTCAGTGGGCCTTGAGGTTAATTACATTGTAGTCAGTGGGCCTTGAGGTTAATTACATTGTAGTCAGTGGCCTTGATGTTGATTACATTGTAGTCAGTGGGCCTTGATGTTAATTACATTGTAGTCAGTGGCCCTTGATGTTAATTACATTGTAGTCAGTGGGCCTTGATGTTAATTACATTGTAGTCAATGGGCCTTGATGTTGATTACATTGTAGTCAGTGGGCCTTGATGTTAATTACATTGTAGTCAGTGGGCCTTGATGTTAATTACATTGTAGTCAGTGGGCCTTGATGTTGATTACATTGTCGTCAGTGGGCCTTGATGTTGATTACATTGTAGTCAGTGGGCCTTGATGTTGATTACATTGTAGTCTGTGGCCTTGAGGTTGGTTACATTGTAGTCAATGGGCCTTGATGGTGATTACATTGTAGTCAGTGGGCCTTGATGTTAATTACATTGTAGTCAGTGGGCCTTGATGTTAATTACATTGTAGTCAATGGGCCTTGATGGTGATTACATTGTAGTCAGTGGGCCTTGATGTTAATTACATTGTAGTCAGTGGGCCTTGATGTTAATTACATTGTAGTCAGTGGGCCTTGATGTTAATTACATTGTAGTCAGTGGGCCTTGATGTTAATTACATTGTAGTCAGTGGGCCTTGAGGTTAATTACATTGTAGTCAGTGGGCCTTGAGGTTGAAGCTTGCCACATGTCCTTTCAGAGCTGTGTTGTTGCAGTTGGTGTGTCTGTTAACTTGGCCCATGTCCACAGCCTTGCAGGGCAGTAATGGTGGTGCAGCCTGTCGGTGTGTCCTGTCTGGTCTGTTTAAACTCTCTGTCACAGCTCTGCTTCCTCTGTGTCTGCCAAGCCACCAACCGGTGGGCTTTTTGACACTCCACAGTACCTCGATCTCGCCGTCGCCGAGACGAGGAAGGAAGCCATAAAATTGAAGAGAGGCGAGGTGCGAGGAGCTTGGAGAGACAGACTCTGCTGCACTGTCAAAGTTCAGAACATAAATCGTTTCAGAGCTTCATGTGGCTACAACACGGAAACACTCTGGGGCCTAGGCTACAACACGGAAACACTCTGGGGCCTAGGCTACAACACGGAAACACTCTGGGGCCTAGGCTACAACACAGAAACACTCTGGGGCCTAGGCTACAACACAGAAACACTCTGGGGCCTAGGCTACAACACGTTAGTTCAACGCCACACACTGAATGACAAAGTAGAGAGAGAGCACGGAGAGGGGGAGTCAGAGAGGTAGAGAGCAATATTGTGGGGTGAAGTGGGAGAGAAAGAGAGAGGGAAAGAGAGAGAGAGAGTGACAGAGAGAGATAGTTAGAGAGACACAGAGAGAGAGAGAGAGAGGGATAATAGACCGAGTACATTGTTACAACACTATATATACATAATATGACATTTGTAATGTCTTTATTGTTTTTGGAACTTCTGTATGTGTAATGTTTACTGTTAATTTTTATTGTTTATTTCACTTTTGTATATTATCTACCTCACTTGCTTTGGCAATGTTCACACGTTTCCCATGCCAATAAAGCCCATTGAATTGAATTGAATTGAGAGAGACAGAGAAAGAGAGACAGAGAGAGAGACGTAGAGAGAGAGAGAGAGAGAGGGAAAGAGAGAGAGAGGGAAAGAGAGAGAGAGAGAGTGACAGAGACAGAGAGATAGAGAGATAATAGACACACTGTGGTCCCGTGTGGCTCAGTGTGGTCCCGTGTGGCTCAGTTGGTAGAGCATGGCGCTTGCAACGCCAGGGTTGTGGGTTCATTCCCCACGGGGGGACCAGGATGAATATGTATGAACTGTCCAATTTGTAAGTCGCTCTGGATAAGAGCGTCTGCTAAATGACTTAAATGTAAAAATATAAACCCTCCAACCCAAAAAAGCCTGTGGTGTTGATGGTATCCTTAATGAAATGATCAAATATACAGACAACAAATTCCAATTGGCTATACTAAAACTCTTTAACATCGTCCTTAGCTCTGGCATCTTCCCCAATATTTGGAACCAAGGACTGATCACCCCAATCCACAAAAGTGGAGACAAATTTGACCCCAATAACTACCGTGGAATATGCGTCAACAGCAACCTTGGGAAAATCCTCTGCATTATCATTAACAGCAGACTCGTACATTTCCTCAATGAAAACAATGTACTGAGCAAATGTCAAATTGGCTTTTTACCAAATTACCGTACAACAGACCATGTATTCACCCTAATTGACAACCAAACAAACCAAAACAAAGGCAAAGTCTTCTCATGCTTTGTTGATTTCAAAAAAGCCTTCGACTCAATTTGGCATGAGGGTCTGCTGTACAAATTGATGGAAAGTGGTGTTGGGGGTAAAACATACGACATTATAAAGTCCATGTACACAAACAACAAGTGTGCGGTTAAAATTGGCAAAAAACACACACATTTCTTCACACAGGGTCGTGGGGTGAGACAGGGATGCAGCTTAAGCCCCACCCTCTTCAACATATATATCAACGAATTGGCGCGGGCACTAGAACAGTCTGCAGCACCCGGCCTCACCCTACTAGAATCCGAAGTCAAATGTCTACTGTTTGCTGATGATCTGGTGCTTCTGTCACCAACCAAGGAGGGCCTACAGCAGCACCTAGATCTTCTGCACAGATTCTGCCAGACCTGGGCCCTGACAGTAAATCTCAGTAAGACCAAAATAATGGTGTTCCAAAAAAGGTCCAGTCGCCAGGACCACAAATTCCATCTAGACACTGTTGCCCTAGAGCACACAAAAAACTATACATACCTCGGCCTAAACATCAGCGCCACAGGTAACTTCCACAAAGCTGTGAACGATCTGAGAGACAAGGCAAGAAGGGCATTCTATGCTATCAAAAGGAACATAAATTTCAACATACCAATTAGGATCTGGCTAAAAATACTTGAATCAGTCATAGAGCCCATCGCCCTTTATGGTTGTGAGGTCTGGGGTCCGCTCACCAACCAAGATTTCACAAAATGGGACAAACACCAAATTGAGACTCTGCATGCAGAATTCTGCAAAAATATCCTCCGTGTACAACGTAGAACACCAAATAATGCATGCAGAGCAGAATTAGGCCGATACCCACTAATTATAAAAATCCAGAAAAGAGCCGTTAAATTCTACAACCACCTAAAAGGAAGCGATTCCCAAACCTTCCATAACAAAGCCATCACCTACAGAGAGATGAACCTGGAGAAGAGTCCCCTAAGCAAGCTGGTCCTAGGGCTCTGTTCACAAACACAAACACACCCCACAGAGCCCCAGGACAACAGCACAATTAGACCCAACCAAATCATGAGAAAACAAAAAGATAATTACTTGACACATTGGAAAGAATTAACAAAAAAACAGAGCAAACTAGAATGCTATTTGGCCCTAAACAGAGAGTACACAGTGGCAGAATACCTGACCACTGTGACTGACCCAAACTTAAGGAAAACTTTGACTATGTACAGACTCAGTGAGCATAGCCTTGCTATTGAGAAAGGCCGCCGTAGGCAGACCTGGCTCTCAAGAGAAGACAGGCTATGTGCTCACTGCTCACAAAATGAGGTGGAAACTGAGCTGCACTTCCTAACCTCCTGCCAAATGTATGACCATATTAGAGACACATATTTCCCTCAGATCACACAGACCCACAAAGAATTCGAAAACAAATCCAATTTTGATAAACTCCCATATCTACTGGGTGAAATTCCACAGTGTGCCATCACAGCAGCAAGATTTGTGACCTGTTGCCACAAGAGAAGGGCAACCAGTGAAGAACAAACACCATTGTAAATACAACCCATATTTATGCTTATTTATTTTCCCTTGTGTACTTTAACCATTTGTACATTGTTACAACACTGTATATATACAATATGACATTTGTGATGTCTTTATTGTTTTTGAAACTTCTGTATGTGTAATGTTTACTGTTAATTTTTATTGTTCATTTAACTTTTGTATATTATCTACCTCACTTGCTTTGGCAATGTTAACACATGTTTCCCATGCCAATAAAGCCCCTTGAATTGAATTGAATTGAATTGATAGATAGACAGAGATAGATAGACAGAGACAAGAGACAGAGAGATAGAGAGATAATAGACAGAGATAGATAGACAGAGATAGATAGACAGAGAGAGAGACAGAGAGAGAAATACAGAGACAGAGACAGACAGACATATACATAATATGACATTTGTAAAGTATTTATTGTTTTGATAAATGTTTACTGTTCATTTTTATTGTTTATTTCACTTTTGTATATCATCTACCTCACTTGCTTTGGCAATGTTAACAATAGACAACATGTTTAAAACATGTTTCCCATGCCAATAAAGCCCATTGAATTGAATTGACAGAGACAGATAATAGATACGGTACATTGATCAGAAGCGGTGTTAATTGGGCGTTGACATTTTTTGTAACCTTCATCACACATCTTCTAACATATTGGGAGGGGGGCGGGGGGGTGGGGGGTGTTACCTCCTCTGACAGGCCTGTGGTTATGTCCTGACATCGTATTTATGCGTTACGATCCTCTCTGTAGTCTGACACTCTAAAACCACAAACACACTCTTAACAGGGTACTGCTCCACAAACGCAGTCCTACACACTCTGGCTTAGACATTTGAGTGGCAGGCAACAGAGCACCTCTCAAGCTGCGTCTCAAAATGGCACCCTACTCCCAGATGTATTAGACCTAACAGACTCTGTTGTAGCTCTCAGCAGTGATATGGCTGTTTAGACCTAGTGGACTCTGCTGTAGCTCTCAGCGGTGGTATGGCTGTTTAGACCTAGTGGACTCTGCTGTAGCTCTCAGCTCTCAGCGGTGATATGGCTATTTAGACCTAGTGGACTCTGCTGTAGCTCTCAGCGGTGGTATGGCTGTTTAGACCTAGTGGACTCTGTTGTAGCTCTCAGCTCTCAGCGGTGATATGGTTGTTTAGACCTAGTGGACTCTGCTGTAGCTCTCAGCTCTCAGCGGTGATATGGTTGTTTAGACCTAGTGGACTCTGCTGTAGCTCTCAGCTCTCAGCGGTGATATGGTTGTTTAGACCTAGTGGACTCTGCTGTAGCTCTCAGCTCTCAGTGGTGATATGGTTGTTTAGACCTAGTGGACTCTGCTGTAGCTCTCAGCTCTCAGCGGTGGTATGGCTGTTTAGACCTAGTGGACTCTGCTGTAGCTCTCAGCTCTCAGCGGTGATATGGTTGTTTAGACCTAGTGGACTCTGCTGTAGCTCTCAGCTCTCAGCGGTGGTATGGCTGTTAAGACCTAGTGGACTCTGCTGTAGCTCTCAGCGGTGATATGGTTGTTTAGACCTAGTGGACTCTGCTGTAGCTCTCAGCTCTCAGCGGTGGTATGGCTGTTAAGACCTAGTGGACTCTGCTGTAGCTCTCAGCTCTCAGCGGTGATATGGTTGTTTAGACCTAGTGGACTCTGCTGTAGCTCTCAGCTCTCAGCGGTGATATGGCTGTTTAGACCTAGTGGACTCTGCTGTGACTCAACGTGGTAAATGAGCCTCGTACAACGTATCAGATAGGATGTGACTCAACGTGATAAATGAGCATTGTACAACGTATCAGATATGATGCGACTCAACGTGGTAAACGAGTCTCGTGCAACGTATCAGATATGATGTGACTCAACGTGGTAAACGAGTCTCGTGCAACGTATCAGATAGGATGTGACTCAATGTGGTAAATGAGTCTCGTACAACGTATCAGATAAGATGTAACTCAATGTGGTAAATGAGTCTCGTACAACGTATCAGATAGGATGTGACTCAACGTGGTAAATGAGCCTCGTACAACGTATCAGATATGATGTGCCTCAACGTGGTAAATGAGTCTTGTACAACCTATCAGATAGGATGTGACTCAACGTGGTAAATGAGTCTCGTACAACGTATCAGATAGGATGTGACTCAACGTGGTAAATGAGTCTCGTACAACGTATCAGATAGGATGTGACTCAACGTGGTAAATGAGTCTTGTACAACCTATCAGATAGGATGTGCCTCAACGTGGTAAATGAGTCTTGTACAACCTATCAGATAGGATGTGACTCAACGTGGTAAATGAGTCTCGTACAACGTATCAGATAGGATGTGACTCAACGTGGTAAATGAGCCTCGTACAACGTATCAGATAGGATGTGACTCAACGTGGTAAATGAGTCTTGTACAACCTATCAGATAGGATGTGACTCAACGTGGTAAATGAGTCTTGTACAACCTATCAGATAGGATGTGACTCAACGTGGTAAATGAGTCTTGTACAACCTATCAGATAGGATGTGACTCAACGTGGTAAATGAGCCTCGTACAACGTATCAGATAGGATGTGACTCAACGTGGTAAATGAGCCTCGTACAACGTATCAGATAGGATGTGACTCAACGTGGTAAATGAGCCTCGTACAACGTATCAGATAGGATGTGACTCAACGTGGTAAATGAGCCTCGTACAACGTATCAGATATGATGTGACTCAACGTGGTAAATGAGCCTCGTACAACGTATCGTGTCTCACAGTAAATGCGGACTACTGAGCCATGTAGTTAGGTATTTGTGACATGATCATGATGACAGGCATAGATAGGTTCTCTGTGAAGTAGGGAACTGACAAATCACCACACACACACACACACACACACACACACACACACACACACACACACACACACACACACACACACACACACACACACACACACACACACACACACACACACACACACACACACACACACTTCAAAAAGAAGCCGGAGGCAGCAGCCAGCCAGGCATCATCAGAGAGAACTCTGTCTGCATCCCAAATGGCACTCTGGTCAAAAGAAGTGCACTATAAAGTGAATAGGGTTTCATTTGGGATGCAATTCCTGTCTCATTAGCGCAGAGAAACTTCAGCTAATTAAGTCTAGATACTCACTGAGACTGTCTGTTAAGCTGGATAACAATGTGTGTCACATAGATTAGAACAGAGAGAGGGAGGGAGAGAGAGAGAGAGAGGGAGGGAGAGAGAGGGAGGGAGAGATGGAGACAGAGAAAGAGAGACAGCGAGAGATAGACAGATGGAGGGAGGGAGACAGACGGAGGGGGGGGGGGGGGGGGGGGCTCTTCATGTTGATGATCTAGAGGTCTCTTACCCACCCACACAAACAGTGATAGATGCTCACATCAAAAGGAACTGCCTTCCGTCTGTTCTCTCTTTTTTTTATCAGTTTGTTGGGCAGATCCATTTCACAACGGCTCCTCCTACCCTTTATCTCCTGTGCCAACGCAGCCTCGTTGAGGGGGCCACAGTCTAGCACTGTGAGAGAGGCCACAGTCTAGCACTGTGAGAGAGGCCACAGTCTAGCACTGTGAGAGAGGCCACAGTCTAGCTCTGTGAGAGAGGCCACAGTCTAGCTCTGTGAGAGAGAGCCACAGTCTAGCTCTTTGAGAGGGGCCACAGTCTAGCACTGTGAGAGAGGCCACAGTCTAGCACTGTGAGAGAGGCCACAGTCTAGCTCTGTGAGAGAGAGCCACAGTCTAGCTCTGTGAGAGGGGCCACAGTCTAGCTCTGTGAGAGGGGCCACAGTCTAGCTCTGTGAGAGAGGGCCACAGTCTAGCTCTGTGAGAGAGGGCCACAGTCTAGCTCTGTGAGAGAGGGCCACAGTCTAGCTCTGTGAGAGAGGGCCACAGTCTAGCTCTGTGAGAGGGGCCACATTCTAGCTCTGTGAGAAAGGCCACAGTCTAGCTCTGTGAGAGAGGCCACAGTCTAGCTCTGTGAGAGGGGCCACATTCTAGCTCTGTGAGAAAGGCCACAGTCTAGCTCTGTGAGAGAGGCCACAGTCTAGGGAAAGGGGGATACCTAGTCAGTTTTACAACTGAATGCATTCATGAATGAGTTAAAATGAAATGTGTCTTCCTCATTTAACCCAACCCCTCTGAATCAGAGAGGTGCTGGGGGCTGTCTTAATCGACATCCACGTCTTCAGCGCCCGGGGAACAGTGGGTTAACTGCCTTGGTCAGTGGCAGAACAACAGATTTTTACCTTGTCAGCTCAGGGATTCGATCCAGCAACCTTTCGGTTACTGGCCCAACACTCTAACCACTAGGCAGTCTAGCTTGGTGAGAGAGTTTACAGTCTGGGTTGGTGAGAGAGGGCCCAGTCTAGCTTGGTGAGAGAGGGCCCAGTCTAGCTTGGTGAGAGAGGGCCCAGTCTAGCTTGGTGAGAGAGGGCCCTGTCTAGCTTGGTGAGAGAGGGCCCAGTCTAGCTTGGTGAGAGAGGGCCCAGTCTAGCTTGCTGAGAGAGGAACCAGTCTAGCTTGCTGAGAGAGGAACCAGTCGAGCTAGGTGAGGGAGGGCCCTGTCTAGCCAGGTGAGAGAGTTTACAGTCTAGGTTGGTGAGAGAGGGCCCTGTCTAGCTTGGTTTGAGAGGAACCAGTCTAGTTTGGTGAGAGGGCCCAGTCGAGCTTGGTGAGAGAGGGCCCAGTCGAGCTCACTGTGCTATGAGAGCTTTTCTCAGTTTGTCAATTGTATGACATGTCCTCCTTCTATTCAGGCAATCTTTCTGCTTTGCTGATGTTGCCTGCACGTGGAGACTTGGCGTAGTTAGGTTTGTTTGCACGCATATATTGTCTGTTTAAATATGTTAGTCCTTTAATCTGTGAAGAGGCAGGGTGCTTGGATATGGCCTTTCCTGATTTAGAAATACACACACACACGCACACACACACACACACACACACACACACACACACACACACACACACACACACACACACACACACACACACACACACACACACACACACACACACACACACACACACACACACTCTGATGATGATGGTATCTAAGTAGCTAAGTGCATTCACACATTTAACAGAAACTACACACAGCCTCCACCTAGATGGACACTGTGTTGTCAACACTGAGAGGGGTTTATGTAGATGGAAAAGCCTACACACAACCTCCACCTAGATGGACACTGTGTTGTCAACACTGAGAGGGGTTTATGTAAATGGAGAACCTACACACAGCCTCCACCTAGATGAACACTGTGTTGTCAACACTGAGAGGGGTTTAAGTAGATGGAGAAACTACACACAGCCTCCACCTAGATGAACACTGTGTTGTCAACACTGAGATGGGTTTATGTAGATGGAGAAACTACACACAGCCTCCACCTAGATGGACACTGTGTTGTCAACACTGAGATGGGTTTATGTAGATGGAGAAACTACACACAGCCTCCACCTAGATGGACACTGTGTTGTCAACACTGAGAGGGGTTTAAGTAGATGGAGAAACTACACACAGCCTCCACCTAGATGAACACTGTGTTGTCAACACTGAGAGGGGTTTAAGTAGATGGAGAAACTACACACAGCCTCCACCTAGATGAACACTGTGTTGTCAACACTGAGAGGGGTTTAAGTAGATGGAGAAACTACACACAGCCTCCACCTAGATGGACACTGTGTTGTCAACACTGAGAGGGGTTTAAGTAGATGGAGAAACTACACACAGCCTCCACCTAGATGAACACTGTGTTGTCAACACTGAGAGGGGTTTAAGTAGATGGAGAAACTACACACAGCCTCCACCTAGATGAACACACAGAGAGTCTCCCCTTGTAGGTCGAAGTTTGGTGAGAAATAGCAATTTACAGCCATTATTTTCCCTCTGACCGTGTGTGTGTGTGTGTGTGTGTGTGTGTGTGTGTGTGTGTGTGTGTGTGTGTGTGTGTGTGTGTGTGTGTGTGTGTGTGTGTGTGTGTGTGTGTGTGTGTGTATGTGTGTGTGTGAGATGTGTGTGCGTGCATGTGTGATGTGTGTGTGTGTGTGTGTGTGATGTGTGTGATGTGTCTGTGTCTCTACTTGACCTTGCGTGTGTCTCTCTCTGTGTGTGTGTGTGTGTGTGTGTGTGTGTGTGTGTGTGTGTGTGTGTGTGTGTGTGTGTGTGTGTGTGTGTGTGTGTGTGTGTGTGTGTGTGTGTGTGTGTGTGTGTGTTGATTAAACTGTTATTCAGAAGGAAGAAGGTTAACGACAACTTCAAGGCTTTACATTGCTGGTGCAACGACAGGTACATTTATGCCACACACAAAACACACATGCATCTTGATGCCACATACAAACACACAAACACACACACACACACACACACACACACACACACACACACACACACACACACACACACACACACACACACACACACACACACACACACACACACACACACACACACACACACACACACATACACACACACACACACACACACACACAGTCTTGTACAGCTAACCTTGCGGGGACATACAATTCATTCCCATTCAAAATCCTATTTTCCCTAACCCCTAACCCTAAACCTTAATCCTAACCCGTACTCTTACCCTAACCCTAACCCTAACCCAAAAACCTAAACTTTATCCTAACCCTAAACCTAACCCTAGCTCCTAACCCTAACCCTACAACTAACCCTAGCTCCTAACCTTAATATTTAACTTAATTCTAACCCTAACACTAATTCTAACCTTAACCCTAAACCCCCTAGAAATAGCATTTGACCTTGTGGTCAACTTTTTGTTCGTTTACTATTCTTGTAGGGACTTCTGGTCCCCACAAGAATAGTTAAACACGTCCACACACACACACACACACACACACACACACACACACACACACAAACTTACACCCACACAAACACACAAACACACACACACATCAGATATGCCGCTTTTACCATTACCTACAGTTGAAGTCAGCAGTTTACATACACTTATGTTGGAGTCATTAAAACTCGTTTTTCAACCACTCCACACATTTCTTCTTAACAAACTATAGTTTTGGCAAGTCGGTTAGGACATCTACTTTGTGCATGACACAAGTAATTTTTCCAACAATTGTTTACAGACAGATTATTTCACTTATAATTCACTGTATCACAATTCCAGTGGGTCAGAAGTTTACGTACACTAAGTTGACTGCATTTAAACAGCTTGGAAAGTTCCAGAAAATGATGTGACGTCTTTAGAAGCTTCTGATAGGCTAATTGACATCATTTGAGTCAATTGGACGTGTACCTGTGGATGTATTTCAAGGCCTACCTTCAAACTCAGTGCCTAGTTGCTTGACATCATGGGAAAATCAAAAGAAAGACCTCAGAAAATAAATTGTAGACCTCGACAAGTCTGGTTCATCCTTGGGAGCAATTTCCAAATGCCTGAAGGTAACAAGTTCATCTGTATAAACAATAGTACGCAAGTATAAACACCATGGGACCACGCAGCCGTCATACCACTCAGGAAGGAGACACGTTCTGTCTCCTAAAGATTAACTTACTTTGGTGCAAAAAGTGCAAATCAATCCCAGAACAACAGCAAAGGACCTTGTGAAGATGCTGGAGGAAACAGGTACAAAAGTATCTATATCCACAGTAAAAAGAGTCCTATATCGACATAACCTGAAAGGCCGCTCAGCAAGGAGCCACTGCTCCAAAACCACCTTAAAATGCCAGACAACGGTTTGCAACTGCACATGGGGACAAAGATCATACTTTTTGGAGATATGTCTTCTGGTCTGATGAAACAAAAATAGAACTTTTTGGCCATAATGACCATTGTTATGTTTGGAGAAAAAAGGGGTAGGCTTGCAAGCCGAAGAACACCATCCCAATCGTGAAGCAAAGGAGTGGCAGCATCATGTTGTGGGGGTGCTTTGCTGCAGGAGGGACTGGTGCACTTCACAAAATGGATGGCATCATGGGGGAGGAAAATTATGTGGATATATTGAAGCAACATCTCAAGACATCATTCAGGAAGTTAAAGTTTGGTCGCAAATGGGTCTTCCAAATGGACAATGACCCCAAGCATACTTCCAAAGTTGTGGCAAAATGGCTTAAGGACAACAAAGTCAAGGTATTGGAGTGGCCATCACAAAGCCCTGACCTCAACCCTATAGAAAATTTGTGGGCAGAACTGAAAAAGCGTGTGTGAGCAAGGAGGCCTACAAACCTGACTCAGTTACACCAGCTCTGTCAGGAGGAATGGGCCAAAATCCACCCACAAAATCCATATTGTGGGAAGCTTGTGGAAGGCGCCCCGAAATGTTTGACCCAAGTAAAACAATTTAAAGGCATTGCTACCAAATACTAATTGAGTGTATGTAAACTTCTGACCCACTGGGAATGTGATGAAAGAAATAAAAGCTGAAATAAATCATTCTCTCTACTTTTATTCTGACATTACACATTCTTAAAATAAAGTGGTGATCCTAACTGACCTAAAAAAGGGATTTTTTACTAGGATTAAATGTCAGGAAATGTGAAAAACTGAGATTAAATGTATTTGGCTAAGGTGTGTGTAAACTTCCGACTTCAACTGTACTGTAACGGCTCTCGTCGTTGGAAGGAGAGGTGGACCAAAGCGCAGCGTGGTATGTATCCATATTTATTAGAATACTACTTTCAATACAAAAAAAAAAAACAATAAACAGACGAAAACCAACTAAGCTACAGTCCTGAACCTGAGAACATAAAACACATGAACGCACGAACAGGAACAATCACCCACAAACAAACAGTGAAAACAGGCAACCTTAATATGGTTCCCAATCAGGCCTAAGGACAGATTCATTTAGACTTGGACTAAGGACAGATTCATTTAGACTTGGACTAAGGACCGATTTATTTAGGCCATTTTTTGCTACTTTGATGATGGTTTTCTGTTTTCTTGGCTTTAGTGCAATTTTCAATAGCAGCCTACAAAACTGGATGGAATTGTAAATAAGGTTATTAAAAAAAAAAAAAGCCTTTTAATAATAGTTAAAGTTATAATCATAACAATAATCCCTTTTGAACAACATTTTTGCAAATGTTTTTCTAAAACTTTGCTGATCTCTTAAACAGGTTATCAAGAAATGTTCAATATTTTTTGGGGGGGGAATTCCTTGGATATTGTGTTCCTCTCAAGGTTAATTTTGCAACTCAAAACACCGTCTCCATCTCTGCTTTGTGATTGCTGGGATGTGTTAGCTAGTGAATATACACTGCTCAAAAAAATAAAGGGAACATTTAAACAACACAATGTAACAGAAGTGTGATTGACTTGGAGTTACATTGTGTTGTTTAAAAGTGTTCCCTTTAGGTGAACACTGAGACCTCGGGTCTCATTCTCAAGGCGAGGCCCGTGAACATGAACACACAATTCAATACAACATTAAGAAAACAACAACAACATCAACACAACAAAGACAACAAGATTCATCAAAACAAACACAGCTATCACATATTATCCCTGTGAATGTATCTAAACTGGCCAACGGAGACCAGGTTCAAGGTGGTCTGAGACCCGAGGGACCTCCTGAACCAGCCAGTCCAGAGAGCGGGTATGAAAATAGCTGGATCTCCCATTAACAACTTATGGAAGCTGTATTGTATCTCTGATAATAACTTATGGAAGTTGTTTTGTATCTCTGATAATAACTTATGGAAGCTGTATTGTATCTCTGATAATAACTTATGGAAGCTGTTTTGTATCTCTGATAATAACTTATGGAAGCTGTATTGTATCTCTGATAATAACTTATGGAAGCTGTATTGTATCTCTGATAATAACTTATGGAAGCTGTATTGTATCTCTGATAATATCTTATGGAAGCTGTACTGTATCTCTGATAATAACTTATGGAAGCTGTACTGTATCTCTGATAATAACTTATTGCTGTGAACTTCCTCATTATTCACGCTTCCATCCCATCCAAGTGAGAGTCTAGACTTTTACTCGTAATTAAAGCAATCTCAATGCAAATCAAGGGAATTCAGACGGCATATTGGGTTTTGAATCATTGGATTCATACCAAAGGTCATCCTATTCCCTGTTTAGTGCTCTACTTCTGACTAGGGCCCTAGTGCACTATACAGGGAATAGGGTGCCATTGGCCATAGGGCCCTAGTGCACTGTATAGGGAATAGGGTGCCATTGGCCATAGGGCCCTGGTCTTAAGTAGTGCACTATATAGGGAATATGGAGCCATTTGGGACAAAGCCCTTCATTTTCCCAGGAGGGAGAGTGTCATCCCTGGCCTTATCAGCAGCCAAGATGTACATGACTGCACCTCACACAACACACGCACACACACACACACACACACACACACACACACACACACACACACACACACACACACACACACACACACACACACACACACACACACACACACACACACACACACACACACACACACACACACACACACACACACATTCACACACAATTCATTCCCACTTTCAAACAATCACAAACAATTTCAAAGTTCTAACAAGAAGGAATGGCCTGTCATTTTCCAGATGGAAAACATGGTTGTGTGTTATTTTGTGGGCCACTTGTGTGTGCAATTTTGTTGTCTAAGGCGTTTCTTGTTCACGTGGCTCTCACACCATGTTAAGACACGGCTCAACACTCTAAAACCACAGTAAAACCACCGATGTCTTCATACAAACAATATAAACATAATACAATGACAGACCCTTATTGGGCTCACTTCAATCAGTATAGATGAAGGAAGAGGAGACATGTGAAAGCTATGATCCCTTATTGATGTCACATGTTAAATCCACTGTAATCAGTATAGATGAAGGGGAGGAGACAGGTTAAAGAAGGAGTTTTAAGCCTTGAGACAATTGAGACGTGGATTGTGTATGTGTGCCATTCAGATAGTAAATGGGCAAGACAAAATATTTAAGTGTCTTTGAACAGTGTATGGTAGTAGGTGCCAGACGCACCGGTTTGAGTGTGTCCAGAACTGCAACGCTGCTGGGTTTTTCCACGCTCAACAGTTTCCCGTGTGTATCAAGAATGGTCCACCACCCAAAGGACATCCAGCCAACTTGACAACAACTGTGTGGAATCATTGGAGTCAAAATGGACCAGAATCCCTGTGGAACACTTTCGACACCTTGTAGAGTCCATGGCCTGACAAATGGAGGCTGGGGCAAAAGGGGTTGCAATTCAACATTCGTTCTCGAATGTTTTGTACAATCGTATTTAATGATCAAAGTTATATTTGTGTATCTTATTATTATAAGGAGATTTGTTTTTCCTGACATAATATTGCTTCAGTCCTAGATTAGACTACTTTGTGGGTCCCAAAAGGCAGCATAGTGAACTATTGTTGCCCAGAGCTCGATGTGCCCTGGTCAAAAGTAGTGCACTACATAGGGAATACAGTATTTTGTAAATTAGTTGAGACTGTTCATTACTGAGTACTGAGAAGTTAAATTACTTTAGAATAAACAACTATACTGTACCTGTCTATCTGACTGGAAGAGTTTATTACAAATCAAATCAAATGTATTTATATAGCCCTTCTTAGATCAGCTGATATCTCAAAGTGATGTACAGAAACCCAGCCTAAAACTCCAAACAGCAAGCAATGCAGGTGTAGAAGCACGGTGGCTAGGAAAAACTCTCTAGAAAATGCCAAAACCTAGGAAGAAACCTAGAGAGGAACCAGGCTATTAGGGGTGGCCAGTCCTCTTCTGTCTGTGCAGGGTGGAGATTATAACAGAACATGGCCAAGATGTTCAAATGTTCATAAATGACCAGCATGGTTAAATAATAATAATAATCACAGTAGTTGTCGAGGGTGCAACAGGTCAGCACCTCAGGAGTAAATGTCAGTTGGCTTTTCATAGCCGATCATTGAGAGTATCTCTACCGGTCCTGCTGTCTCTAGAGAGTTGAAAACAGCAGGTCTGGGACAGGTAGCACGTCCGGTGAACAGGTCATGGTTCAATAGCCGCAGGCAGAACAGTTGAAACTGGGGCAGCAGCACGGCCAGGTGGAATGGGGACAGCAAATAGTCATCATGAGGCATGGTCCTAGGGCTCAGGTCCTTCGAGAGAGAGAAAGAAATAGAGAAAGAGAGAATTAGAGAGAGCATACTTAAATTCACACAGGACACCGGATAAGACATGAGAAATACTCCAGATATAACAGACTGACCCTAGTCCCCCGACACATAAACTACTGCAGCATAAATACTGGAGGCTGAGACAGGAGTGGTCAGGAGACACTGTGGCCCCATCCGATGATACCCCCAGACAGGGCCAAACAGGCAGGATATAACCCCACCCACTTTGCCAAAGCACAGCCCCCACACCACTAGAGGGATATCTTCAACCACCAACTTACCATCCTGAGACAAGGCCGAGTATAGCCCACAAAGATCTCCGCCACGGCACAACCCAAAGGGGGGGGGGGGGGGGGGGCGCCAACCCAGACAGGAAGACCACGTCAGTGACTCAACCCACTCAAGTGACGAGGCATGGAAGGGCACCAGTAAGCCAGTGACTCAACCCACTCAAGTGACGCACCTCTCCTAGGGACGGCATGAAAGAGCACCAGTAAGCCAGTGACTCGGCCCCTGTAATAGGGTTGGAGGCAGAGAATCCCAGTGGAGAGTGGGGAATCGGCCTGGCAGTGATCTTTATCGTGTGTGTGTGTGTGTGTGTGTGTGTGTGTGTGTGTGTGTGTGTGTGTGTGTGTGTGTGTGTGTGTGTGTGTGTGTGTGTGTGTGTGTGTGTGTGTGTGTGTGTGTGTGTGTGTGTGTGTGTGTGTGTGTGTGTGTGTGTGTGTGTGTGTGTGTGTGTGTGTGTGTTTTCAATAACGAAGGAGATGCAAGAGAGAGATGAGCTGTGTTCGAATACTAACCACACTTTCTATTTGTGACGTTAATTGAATATGTAGTGTGCTTATTGGTCATAGTATGGATATAGTTAGTGTGCCAAAAGTTCCTGGATGTCGTACAACATTCGCCAAATTACGAAGCATACAAACAGTGGACACTATTTCCCTACTTTAGGGCCCATGATACAATTCTTCAGGAAATGGGCGTGGCTTCACATCGCTTTCAAATTTGAAGAAAAATATTTTGGAAAATATGCAGCCGAAGTCCAATGAGAGCAGATACAAATGCATTGCTTTAACTAATTATGACAAATGTTAAGAAACTGTTGAGCAATGTAATAAAATATGGGCTTTTCAAATAAGTTACCTTACACGTTTATGTTGGCTGACAATTTGTTACCCTATCCTTCCGAACCACATAACATATCATTACAGCAGTATGTACCGGTATGTTAGCTAGCTACGCTGTCCTTACTAACCACATAGCATATCATTACAGCGGTATGTACCGGTATGTTAGCTAGCTACGCTGTCCTTACTAACCACATAGGATATCATTACAGCGGTATGTACTGGTATGTTAGCTAGCTACGCTGTCCTTACTAACCACATAGCATATCATTACAGCTGTATGTACCGGTATGTTAGCTAGCTACGCTGTCCTTACTAACCACATAGCATATCATTACAGCAGTATGTACCGGTATGTTAGCTAGCTACGCTGTCCTTACTAACCACATAGCATATCATTACAGCAGTATGTACCGGTATGTTAGCTAGCTACGCTGTCCTTACTAACCACATAGCATATCATTACAGCAGTATGTACCGGTATGTTAGCTAGCTACGCTGTCCTTACTAACCACATAGCATATCATTACAGCAGTATGTACCGGTATGTTAGCTAGCTACGCTGTCCTTACTAACCACATAGCATATCATTACAGCGGTATGTACTGGTATGTTAGCTATCTACGCTGTCCTTACTAACCACATAGCATATCATTACAGCGGTATGTACTGGTATGTTAGCTAGCTACCCTATCCTTACGAACCACATAGCATATCATTACAGCGGTATGTACCGGTATGTTAGCTAGCTACCTGACATTAGTTGGCTATTTATTCATCAAACTTGCCAGTATATTAACTATAGGAGATCTAACTACCCAACGTTTATTGACTTGATTATTCCTGTCATTCCTAGCTCAGCTAAATGGTATAGTCGTTGTGAGTGTACCAGAGCGCAATTTGGGGGAATAGATTTGATTTGATTTGATTTATTGACTTGATTATTTCCGTGGTTCTTAGCTAAGTGGTATAGTCGTTGTGCGTTCTCAATGGGCATCCGGGTGCTTTCGTAAATTCACTCTGGCTTTCTACTCCAATTTCAGAGCACTCTCGTCCAGAGTGCAGAATAACTGATGAATTTACGAACACTTAACCACTTTCAACTAGTGGGCACTATTTTTATGTTTGGAAAAATAACGCTCCCAAGGTAAACGGACTATTTCTCAGGCCCAGATTTTAGAATATGCATATAATTGACAGATTAGGATAGAAAACACTCTAAAGTTTCCAAAACTGTCAAAATATTGTCTGTGAGTATAACAGAACTAATTTTGCAGGCGAAAACCTGAGGAAATCCAACCCGGAAGTGCCTTTTATTTGGAAAAATCTCTGTTCCATTGCCTGCCTTTCGTCCATTTAAAGGGATATCAACCAGATTCCTTTTCCAATGGCTTCCTCAGGCTGTGACCAGGCTTTAGACATAGTTTCAAGCTTTTATTTTGAAAAAATGAGCGAGATCTATCAAAATGCGTCAGGTGTTCATGCGCCCGAGAGTTGTAGCTCGACATTTTCTTCTAAAAAATAATATTTTGTCCTCCCTCATCTTAAATGGCACCGACTGCCATTGGTAGAATGTCCTTCTTACATCGTTGCAACAATGGCAGTCGGCCACAGGCCTCAGTGTTCTCAGTCTGATGTACACAGGATGTAGGTGTAGTACACAGGCTGTAGGTGTAGTACACAGGCTGTAGGGGTACACAGGCTGTAGGGGTACACAGGATGTAGGGGTACACAGGATGTAGGGGTACACAGGCTGTAGGTGTAGTACACAGGCTGTAGGGGTACACAGGATGTAGGTGTAGTACAGAGGCTGTAGGGGTACACAGGATGTAAGGGTACACAGGCTGTAGGGGTACACAGGCTGTAGGGGTACACAGGCTGTAGGGGTACACAGGCTGTAGGGGTACACAAGCTGGAGGTGTAGTACACAGGCTGTAGGGGTACACAGGATGTAGGTGTAGTACAGAGGCTGTAGGGGTACACAGGATGTAAGGGTACACAGGCTGTAGGGGTACACAGGCTGTAGGTGTACACAGGATGTAGGGGTACACAGGATGTAGGTGTAGTACACAGGCTGTAGGGGTAGTACACAGGATGTAGGTGTAGTACACAGGCTGTAGGGGTAGTACACAGGATGTAGGTGTAGTACACAGGATGTAGGTGTAGTACACAGGATGTAGGTGTAGTACAGAGGATGTCGGGTGTAGTACAGAGGATGTCGGGTGTAGTACACAGGATGTAGGTGTAGTACACAGGATGTAGGTGTAGTACACAGGATGTAGGTGTAGTACACAGGCTGTAGGGGTAGTACACAGGATGTAGGTGTAGTACACAGGCTGTAGGGGTAGTACACAGGATGTAGGTGTAGTACACAGGATGTAGGTGTAGTACACAGGCTGTAGGGGTACACATGCTGTAGGGGTACACAGGATGTAGGGGTACACAGGATGTAGGTGTAGTACACAGGCTGTAGGGGTAGTACACAGGATGTAGGTGTAGTACACAGGATGTAGGTGTAGTACACAGGATGTAGGTGTAGTACACAGGATGTAGGTGTAGTACACAGGATGTAGGTGTAGTACAGAGGATGTAGGTGTAGTACACAGGATGTAGGTGTAGTACACAGGATGTAGGTGGAGTACACAGGATGTAGGTGTAGTACACAGGATGTAGGTGTAGTACACAGGATGTAGGTGTAGTACACAGGATGTAGGTGTAGTACAGAGGATGTAGGTGTAGTACACAGGATGTAGGGGTACACAGGCTGTAGGGGTACACAGGATGTAGGGGTACACAGGATGTAGGGGTACACAGGCTGTAGGGGTACACAGGCTGGAGGTGTACTAC
Organism: Salvelinus alpinus; assembly: GCF_045679555.1. Classification (NCBI taxonomy): domain Eukaryota; kingdom Metazoa; phylum Chordata; class Actinopteri; order Salmoniformes; family Salmonidae; genus Salvelinus; species Salvelinus alpinus. The sequence continues at coordinate 4,283,398 of NC_092092.1, forward strand.
ACATGATGTAGGTGTAGTACACAGGATGTAGGTGGAGTACACAGGATGTAGGTGTAGTACACAGGATGTAGGGGTACACAGGCTGTAGGGGTACACAGGCTGTAGGTGTAGTACACAGGCTGTAGGTGTAGTACACAGGATGTAGGTGGAGTACACAGGATGTAGGTGTAGTACACAGGATGTAGGTGGAGTACACAGGATGTAGGTGTAGTACACAGGATGTAGGTGTAGTACACAGGATGTAGGTGTAGTACAGAGGATGTAGGTGTAGTACACAGGATGTAGGTGTAGTACAGATGATGTAGGTGTAGTACACAGGATGTAGGTGTAGTAAACAGGATGTAGGTGAGCTTCAGAAGGCAGCAAACCACTTTTTAGTTTGTTTATTATTGTTTGTTGAAGTGGCTATACTGTGGCAGTCCAATACCCTGTTAAAGGCACTGGACAAAACATATTGCTTTGGACAATAACAGATTACATTTTATTTAAAGTTCCGTTTTGCTATAATGAGTTGTTGTCTATTTTTACAGTGTGACCTTTGACACCGTGTTTTTCTAACTATTCCATGAATGATGATATCAAAGTTTGATAAAGATTCTCTATTAGCGACTGTTTTAGATTCAGAATAATACTTAAAGAAGAAGGTCTTGCCCTGAAATGAATTGACAATGATTGGGGTCCTGATCGAGCAAGTCAGAGGTCAGAGGTTAATGTAATTTCAATTTTAAATGTGTAGTCTAGCGAGACATGTTCTGCCCCCTTCTTCTCTGCAGAGCTTCTCAGTGTGTGTGTGTGTGTGTGTGTGTGTGTGTGTGTGTGTGTGTGTGTGTGTGTGTGTGTGTGTGTGTGTGTGTGTGTGTGTGTGTGTGTGTGTGTGTGTGTGTGTGTGTGTGTGTGTGTGTGTGTGTGTGTGTGTGTGTCTGAGCGTGTCTGTGCGTGATCATACAGTATCTAATGCATTTGGCTAACTATCTATTAACTAACTAACTATTAGATTCTAACACCGCCCCTTTTCATTCTTTATTAGGTCTGATGCCACCGATGGTTTGTCATCCTCCGTTCAGGTCTAATCTGTCTCTGCTTAACTAAAAGACAAAAAATGAATGAGGAAAGAATGAGTCACACACACAAAGAGACGCGCACACGCACACATACACACTAATACACCCACTAATACACACAAACAGACGCTCACACACACACACTAATACACACACAAATACACACACGCACACACACACACATACACACACAAACACACACACACACACACACACTAATACACCCACTAATACACACATAAACACAAACACACACACACACACACACACTAATACACCCACAAACACACACAAACGCACACACACACACACACTAAGACACCCACTAATACACCCACAAACACACACACACTAAAACACCCACTAATACACACACACACAAACACGCACACAGACACACACACACTAATACATCCACTAATACACACACAAACACACACAGTAAACACACACACACACACACACACACACATACAGACAGCACTAGGTCCTGTAACGTGTTTAATCAGACGGTTTGAGATGTATGGTGGTCTAACTCATCTGGACAAGGTGCAGTGGTTTGACAATAGCCTTGGGGAGGATAACGACGAGGCAGATTCCCATGACATAGCTGTGTTGCCATAAGTAACAGCCTTGGGGAGGATAACGACGAGGCAGATTCCCATGACATAGCTGTGTTGCCATAAGTAACAGCCTTGGGGAGGATAACGACGAGGCAGATTCCCATGACATAGCTGTGTTGTCATAAGTAACAGCCTCGGGGAGGATAACGACGAGGCAGATTCCCATGACATAGCTGTGTTGTCATAAGTAACAGCCTCGGGGAGGATAACGACGAGGCAGATTCCCATGACATAGCTGTGTTGCCATAAGTAACAGCCTCGGGGAGGATAACGACGAGGCAGATTCCCATGACATAGCTGTGTTGTCATAAGTAACAGCCTCGGGGAGGATAACGACGAGGCAGATTCCCATGACATAGCTGTGTTGTCATAAGTAACAGCCTCGGGGAGGATAACGACGAGGCAGATTCCCATGACATAGCTGTGTTGCCATAAGTAACAGCCTTGGGGAGGATAACGACGAGGCAGATTCATATGACATAGCTGTGTTGCCATAAGTAACAGCCTCGGGGAGGATAACGACGAGGCAGATTCCCATGACATAGCTGTGTTGCCATAAGTAACAGCCTTGGGGAGGATAACGACGAGGCAGATTCATATGACATAGCTGTGTTGCCATAAGTAACAGCCTTGGGGAGGATAACGACGAGGCAGATTCCCATGACATAGCTGTGTTGCCATAAGTAACAGCCTTGGGGAGGATAACGACGAGGCAGATTCATATGACATAGCTGTGTTGCCATAAGTAACAGCCTTGGGGAGGATAACGACGAGGCAGATTCCCATGACATAGCTGTGTTGCCATAAGTAACAGCCTTGGGGAGGATAACGACGAGGCAGATTCCCATGACATAGCTGTGTTGCCATAAGTAACAGTGCCGTTCTTGCAACCCAGCGTTTTTTCAATTTGTGGGTCTAATAAAACTCCCGTGGTGCCGCCAGCCCAATGGTCCGACTGACGCCCTTGCCCCTGCAGCGGCCACTGTCAGATGACCTCTCCTCTCTGTGTGTGGAATAGAGAGTGGTCCTGTCTTTATGTGTATTGGTGTGTGTGTGTGTCGTCCTGTATGGCTGTGTGTGTTAGTGTCGTCCTGTATGGCTGTGTGTGTTAGTGTCGTCCTGTATGGCTGTGTGTGTTAGTGTCATCCTGTATGGCTGTGTGTTAGTGTCGTCCTGTATGGCTGTGTGTTAGTGTCGTCCTGTATGGCTGTGTGTTAGTGTCGTCCTGTATGGCTGTGTGTTAGTGTCGTCCTGTATGGCTGTGTGTTAGTGTCGTCCTGTATGGCTGTGTGTGTTAGTGTCGTCCTGTATGGCTGTGTGTTAGTGTCGTCCTGTATGGCTGTGTGTGTGTGTGTATTAGAGAGATCTCCTGGCTCATATTGATGGCTGTGTGTGTGTGTATTAGAGAGATCTCCTGGCCCATATTGATGGCTCTGTCCGTGTGCCTGGCCTGAAGCAGATTCTCTCTCTCTCTCTCCCCCCCCCCCCCCTGTCCGTCCATCATCGGTCCCACCCGAGAGCGGGCATGAAGAGAAAGAGCGGCGTCACCAGAAAGAGGGGCCCCGCTGTGATCCAGGCGCTCTGAAATTACGGAAAGGAACATTTCTATGATGGATGAGTCCTGGAGGTCCGGGACTCTGTGGTGACCAGGACTAGATGTGCTCCTGTAGACCTGGCCAGACTGTAGACCTGGCCAGACTGTAGACCTGGCCAGACTGCAGACCTGGCCAGACCGTAGACCTGGCTAGACTGTAGACCTGGCCAGACTGTAGACCTGGCCAGACTGCAGACCTGGCCAGACCGTAGACCTGGCTAGACTGTAGACCTGAGCAGACTTTAGACCTGACCAGACTGTAGACCTGAGCAGACTGTAGACCTGACCAGACTGTAGACCTGAGCAGACTGTAGACCTGACCAGACTGTAGACCTGACCAGACTGTAGACCTGACCAGACCGTAGACCTGACCAGACTGTAGACCTGACCAGACTGTAGACCTGACCAGACTGTAGACCTGACCAGACTGTAGACCTGACCAGACTGTAGACCTGACCAGACTGTAGACCTGACCAGACCGTAGACCTGACCAGACTGTAGACCTGACCAGACTGTAGACCTGACCAGACTGTAGACCTGACCAAACCGTAGACCTGACCAGACTGTAGACCTGACCAGACTGTAGACCTGACCAGACTGTAGACCTGACCAGACCGTAGACCTGACCAGACTGTAGACCTGACCAGACCGTAGACCTGGCTAGACTGTAGACCTGACCAGACTGTAGACCTGACCAGACTGTAGACCTGACCAGACTGTAGACCTGACCAGACTGTAGACCTGACCAGACCGTAGACCTGGCTAGACTGTAGACCTGAGCAGACTGTAGACCTGAGCAGACTGTAGACCTGAGCAGACTGTAGATCTTACTAGACTGGGGAGTGAGACCAGAAATAGAGAGGGTGTGTCTGAGTACTCAGATTCAGTAAGATACTGCTGTAAGAAGTCGCAGAATCTGAGACATTAAATTGGCACCTAATTTTTCAGCACAGTAGGGAATCTATGGGTGAAACATTATCTCATACAATTAATTTAATTTCGATCACATTGGGATTTGCCATCTTCTACAGATGATGCTGTGGGTGTTGTGGGGGGGGGGGGGGGGGGGTAACTGTATAACTTTCATATCTAAGTGTCTCGGGTTACGGGGCTAGTTGTTTTCTGTATTTCTCCTTTTCCCTTTCCGTTTGTATTCCTCCCACATCACATCCTTTAATGTTCACTGAAAACATACGAACACCATTAGATACTATATACACTACATACGAACCCCATCTGTATGCATTGCAACTCTTTTGCCGTGTGATCAAACACTACATGATATTCTGAACTTCTGAACTTCTGAATTCAGTGCAGTAGTAGTGAGCTTTACCTTTATAATGTTAGAGAGAGAGAGATTGAGAGACACAGACTGAGAGACAGAGAAAGAGAGAGAGACAGAGAGAGAGACAGCGAGAGAGACACCAAGAGAGACTGAGCGACAGAGAGACAGAGACTGAGAGAGAGACAGAGAGAGAGTGTGAGAGAGAGAGAGAGAAACACAAGGACACAGAGACACAGAGACAGAGAGACTGAGACAGAAGCACAGAGAGACTGAGACAGAAATGTAGAGAGACTGAGACAGAGACAGAAACACAGATTACCTTGGAATATACAGTACATCAGCATTAATCTCTGAAAAATCCTCTGCAGTATCATCAACAGCAGACTCCAACATTTCCTCAGTGAAAACAAATGACCTGAGCAAATGGCAAATTGGCTTCTTACCAAATTATCATACGACAGACCACGTATACACCCTGCACACCCTTATTGACAAACAAACAAAACAAAAGAAAAGCAAAGTCTTCGCATGCTTTGTTGATTTTCAAAAAAGCTTTTGACGCAATTCGACATGAGGGTCTGCTAACAAACTGATGGAAATCAGTTTTGAGAGGAAAGCATATGATATTATAAAATCCATGTACACACACAACAAGTATCCTGTTAAAATTGTCAATAAACACACAGATTTCTTTGCTCAGGGCTGTGGGGTGTGCCAGGGATGAAGCTTGAGCCCCACCCTCTGCAGCATATAGTATACCAATGAATTGGCGAGGGCACTAGAACAGTCTGCAGTATCCGCCCTCACCCTACTGAACTCAGAAATCAAATGTCTATTGTCTAATGTCTAATGTCTATCTGGACTTCTGTCCCCAACCGAGGAGTGCCTACAGCAGCACCTAGATATTATGCGCATATTCTGTCAGACTTAATAGTGAATCTCAGTAAGACAAAAATAATTGTGTTCCAAAAAAGGTCCAGTTGCCAGGACAACAAATACCTGATGCCCGAACAACCGAGCTCACAAATAATTATACCTACCTTGGCCTAAACATTAACACCACAGGTAACGTCCACAAGGCTGTGAACAATTTGAGAGACCAGGCAAGAAGGGCCTTCTATGCCATCGGAAGGAACATATAACTCAACATTCCAATTCAATCAGTTATAGAGTCCATTGCCCTCTATGGTTGTGAGGTCTGGGGTCCACACACCAACCAAGAATTCATAACATGGGACAAACACAAAATGCTGACACTCTGCATGCAGAATTTGGCAAAAATATACTTTGTGTACAACAATTAGGACTATACCCACTAGTTATCAAAATCCAGCAAAGAGCTTTTCAATTCTACAACCACCTAAAATGACGCAATGCCCACACATTCCACCACAAAACCCTCAACTACAGAGAGATTAACCTAGAGAAGAGTCCCCTCAGTCAGCTGGCCCTGGGGCTCTGTTGACAAACACAAACAGACCCCACAGAACCCCAGGACAGAAACACATTTAGACCCAACCAAATTATGACAAGGCAAACTATTTGACACACGGGAAAGAATCAACCAAAAAACAGAGCAATTTGAAAAGCTATTTGGCCCTAACCAGGGAGTACACAGTGGCAGAATACCTGCCATATTCAACGTTATTCTGTACTCTGGCAAAGTCGGACGAGAGGGCTCTGAAATTGGAGTAGAGAACCGGGGCGAATTTACCAGCTACATCTATCAACAGTTGTCTCAGTGACATCATGAACATTCTATTGAAATGGTTACTTGCATAGTGGAGTCTTTTGTTAAGACATGTAGCTAGCTAGCTAGCTAAACAATGAACCATAATCCCAACTCATGACATTACTACCCTGCATGAATCTGTGTGTAGCTAACCAACCAGGTTCTCTTGACTTCTGATTTCTGAACGAGACACACTACCCTGTACACTCCTCGCGCTGAATATATCCTAACCGGAGTGGATGAATAGCATCAGTGGTGTTATGAAGGGTCTTGATCTCGAACCGTTCTCTTCACTAATAAGTAAATCATAGTGCGACTTCTAGTAGGAGAAACAGATACATATCTGACTTTCGTACTCTAGAACAATTGTATCTTTTGACCGCTGGTTTTTGGGCGAGACCTACTGAGACAACTACCCAAATCAAATCAAATCAAATTTTATTAGTCACATACACATGGTTAGCAGATGTTAATGCGAGTGTAGCGAAATGCTTGTGCTTCTAGTTCCGACAATGCAGTAATAACCAACAAGTAATCTAACCTAACAATTCCACAACTACTACCTTATACACACACAAGTGTAAAGGGATAAAGAATATGTACATAAAGATATATGAATGAGTGGTGGTACAGAACGGCATAGGCAAGATGCAGTAGATGGTATAGAGTACGGTATATACATATGAGATGAGTACTGTAGGGTATGTAAACATAAAGTGGCATAGTTTAAAGTGGCTAGTGGTACATGTATTACATAAAGATGGCAAGATGCAGTAGATGATATAGAGTACAGTATATACATATGAGATGGGTAATGTAGGGTATGTAAACATTATATTAAGTGGCATTGTTTAAAGTGGCTAGTGGTACATTTTTACATAATTTCCATCAATTCCCATTTTTAAAGTGGCTGGAGTTGAGTCAGTATGTTGGCAGCGGCCGCTAAATGTTAGTGGTGGCTGTTTAACAGTCTGATGGCCTTGAGATAGAAGCTGTTTTTCAGTCTCTCGGTCCCTGCTTTGATGCACCTGTACTGACCTCGCCTTCTGGATGATAGCGGGGTGAACAGGCAGTGGCTTGGGTGGTTGTTGTCCTTGATGATCTTTATGGCCTTCCTGTGACATCGGGTGGTGTAGGTGTCCTGGAGGGCAGGTAGTTTGCCCCCGGTGATGCGTTCTGCAGACCTCACTACCCTCTGGAGAGCCTTACGGTTGTGGGCGGAGCAGTTGCCGTACCAGGCGGTGATACAGCCCGACAGGATGCTCTCGATTGTGCATCTGTAGAAGTTTGTGAGTGCTTTTGGTGACAAGCCGAATTTCTTCAGCCTCCTGAGGTTGAAGAGGCGCTGCTGCGCCTTCTTCACGACGCTGTCTGTGTGGGTGGACCAATTCAGTTTGTCCGTGATGTGTACACCGAGGAACTTAAAACTTTCCACCTTCTCCACTACTGACCCGTCGATGTGGATAGGTGGGTGCTCCCTCTGCTGTTTCCTGAAGTCCACAATCATCTCCTTTGTTTTGTTGACGTTGAGTGTGAGGTTATTTTCCTGACACCACACTCCGAGGGCCCTCACCTCCTCCCTGTAGGCCGTCTCGTCGTTGTTGGTAATCAAGCCTACCACTGTAGTGTCATCCGCAAACTTGATGATTGAGTTGGAGGCGTGCATGGCCACGCAGTCGTGGGTGAACAGGGAGTACAGGAGAGGGCTCAGAACGCACCCTTGTGGGGCCCTGTGGGGATCAGCGGGGTGGAGATGTTGTTACCTACCCTCACCACCTGGGGGCGGCCCGTCAGGAAGTCCAGGACCCAGTTGCACAGGGCGGGGTCGAGACCCAGGGTCTCGAGCTTGATGACGAGTTTGGAGGGTACTATGGTGTTAAATGCTGAGCTGTAATCGATGAACAGCATTCTCACATGGGTATTCCTCTTGTCCAGATGGGTTAGGGCAGTGTGCAGTGTGGTTGCGATTGCGTCGTCTGTGGACCTATTGGGTCGGTAAGCAAATTGGAGTGGGTCTAGGGTGTCCGGTAGGGTGGAGGTGATATGGTCCTTGACTAGTCTCTCAAAGCACTTCATGATGACGGAAGTGAGTGCTACGGGGCGGTAGTCGTTTAGCTCAGTTACCTTAGCTTTCTTGGGAACAGGAACAATGGTGGCCCTCTTGAAGCATGTGGGAACAGCAGACTGGGATAAGGATTGATTGAATATGTCCGTAAACACACCAGCCAGCTGGTCTGCGCATGCTCTGAGGACGCGGCTGGGAATGCCGTCTGGGCCTGCAGCCTTGCGAGGGTTAACACGTTTAAATGTTTTACTCACCTCGGCTGCAGTGAAGGAGAGCCCGCAGGTTTTGGTAGGGGGCCGTGTCAGTGGCACTGTATTGTCCTCAAAGCGGGCAAAAAAGTTGTTTAGCCTGTCTGGGAGCAAGACATCCTGGTCCGCGACGGGGCTGGTTTTCTTTTTGTAATCCGTGATTGACTGTAGACCCTGCCACATACCTCTTGTGTCTGAGCTGTTGAATTGCGACTCGATTTTGTCTCTGTACTGGGACTTAGCCTGTTTGATTGCCTTGCGGAGAGAATAGCTACACTGTTTGTATTCGGTCATGCTTCCGGTCACCTTGCCCTGGTTAAAAGCAGTGGTTCGCGCTTTCAGTTTCACGCGAATGCTGCCGTCAATCCACGGTTTCTGGTTTGGGAATGTTTTAATCGTTGCTGTGGGTACGACATCGTCAATGCACTTCCTAATGAACTCGCTCACCGAATCAGCATATTCGTCAATATTGTTGTTGGACGCAATGCGGAACACTCTATACACACCCTATACACTCTTAGTGGTGTGACAAAGGGTCTTGATCTACGAAAGCAGTCTCGTTACTAAATATAAAAAAGAAAAAAAGGGCATAGTACAACTTCTAGCAGGAGAAACAGATACTGAGTGATTGGCTATACCGGTAGAGCAATTGTGAGTTGAAGAACATACTCTCTGGGAACCAACCAGGTCAACCTACGCTAAGGTAATTAACCGCTTGTTGTAATACATATATAAGACATTAATAGTAGTAAGTGTTTTGATGATGTTTGATGTTATAGATTAAGGACCAAAGAGAAAATGTAATAACGTGTACAACTGTGTGAATTTGCAAACATTGAATAAAAAGTAGAAACTAGATCCAAAGCCCTATGGGAGAAAACGCCTTTGACACTCCCAATCTAGGGTAATGAGGCTAGTTTCTACACTAAAGACAATATAATGGTTTGGACAGAATAATAATTTTATTGTAACAGATATCCTCTGTATTAATATTCAAGTAGTATTAGTCGACGGACATAGACTGTAAATCGTAACCAAGTTATAGCTGGCGTGAGTCTAGATATAAGAGCATACAAAGGAAAAGTGAAAGTAAAACAAGTCTGATTAATATTATCTAAGATCCCGAAAAAAAGCCTGACGGCATCAAATAAGGCTAATCTCTGAATAAAGGGGAGGATACATAACCAGGTCAGTCCGGCGGACCTGTGAGTCACCTGTTGGCCGGGTGACATAAGAACTTGAGTGAGACGACTTGTGTCACTCTCGACGGGGGTACCTTAACGGTCTTATAGCAAAATCCCCTACCGCGACATTGTGTGTGTGTGTGTGTGTGTGTGTGTGTGTGTGTGTGTGTGTGTGTGTGTGTGTGTGTGTGTGTGTGTGTGTGTGTGTGTGTGTGTGTGTGTGTGTGTGTGTGTGTGTGTGTGTGTGTGTGTGTGTGTGTGTGTGCGCGTGTGTGTGGAGACCTTGTAAAGGAGTGCTTGTGTTAGATGCTTTATTCTCAATCAGCCATGTTCACCCAGCATGACACATTTAAAATGGACATAGTGGGGTGACACACACACACACACACTCCTAAATGGGGCTCACAATATTATACTCATAATTACGTCCAGAAATCAATTGAAGCAAATGAAAGTGATTTGTTGCTAGCCATGCTTTGCTAATTGCATTGTTAAAAGGTTTTGATGCATCCACCATAGATATGAACCTCTCTACAGAGGAAATCTATAATGCTATCACATGGAAATAGGTGAAGGAATATTTTTGGGGGGTCAATAGAGAAATATAAGGCATGAATTGGTGCACAACCAGAGGCGAACTATCATTCAGGGCAAATTTTGATCCCCACATTTTTGGGGATGTCAGTTTTTGTCATGTATTTTTTTTGTCATTAACCTCTATGGGATCGGTTATGTCATTTTAGGTGAAAATGTAAAAAAATATCCTTTTTAATAGGTGTCAGATTGCAAACAATGAAAACTAAAATAAACTTCTTTGAGTTAATACTGTATATCCGCATAAAAACATGGTCTCTTTTTCGCTTTCTTGAGTAAGAATGCTCCAAAATACAGGTGTTTTCAGCTAAGTGCTTTCTGTGGTGGTGGGGCAGCCAGCAGAATATACAGAGCGTAGGGGCTGGTAATGTTCTCTAGTTGCGCCGTGATTGGCTCAGTGTTCTTTCACTCATGGGGACACTACGTCACTGCCAAATCTAAGGGTAGAGCTCGAAAATTCAAGCACCTTGGGTCCTGCCATAGAGTTATATTAGAAGTGCCCATCCAAGAAGGCTCAATGTCATTGGCCACAGATAAAATTACGTCAAGTCACGTTATATTTACAGTAGCTTTGGTTGGACTGATCATGTCAACATCATACTTTCAAAATCTTAGCTAACAGTCATCATCATGAATCAAGTCGACAATCTACTGGCAAATCCTTTTCAATCCTTGTCATATGAAGAGAAATAGTGAAGAGAAATTATAGATAAAATGTATTGGTGCTCATTGGACATAAACATTACACAACCAGTTGGAAATGGCAAATTTAACAATGAGCGGATGGAGAGAATCAGTGGCTAACTGCAAGCATTGCAAAGCAATCACTAGCCTGCTATTCAGTGGAGAGGGCGTGTGGTCCCAAGTCTGGGTTTAAGGGTCTCATTTCCAAGCTTAAAATGATAAACATTCAACATTGGCCGTGCTGTAAATCCAGCATGTTTTCTGCCGCGCTCAAAACAACTGTTAATGTAACTTCAGTGAGTTCAAGACAACTGGGAACTCTGGGGAAAAACTAGCTTCGACTGGGTAAATACATTTTGAACAGTCATCTAACTCGGAATTGTAAGTCGGGAACTGTGGCCTCTCTAGAGCTACGACCTGAAGATCACTGACATCATCATGATTCTACCTTGTTTTTTTTCCCGAGTTCCCAGTTGTCTCGAAAGCACCATAAATCCAGATAATGACAGACTTTGATGACAATGTTTGATGACAAAATTTGCCCACGAAGGACCGCCGAGCCACCTTCTTGCTCAAGTAAGCATAGTAAGCATAGTCCAAAAATGATTTAATCAATTATGTAATATGCCAGGGAGATATGTATACCTTAGCTAAGAAAGTAATACTAAATGTATTTTGTGTAGTAAGCTGTTAGTAGCCCATGTGCCTCGCCCTTATAATTTGGTATATTTTCCCCCCTTTATTTATCCTACGGTTCTTTTTTAGAGAAATGTAAAGCTTTCATTGCCTGCTTATATGACCCCTTTAGTTATCCTACGGTTCTGACTTAGTGTACAGGGAGAACACTGCAAGAACAGCCCATGTTATGAATTCTGTCGCTTTCAAAAGTGCTGAACAAATAGTTATATTGACTACGTCTGTCCTAGCCCGCTCATTAATATCTTAATCGAAAATACTGATTGCCTCTTATCCGCTTGTTGTCCCCTTATGCCATAGTTTTTTTTTTTTTTGTCTGTACATCTCAACTGTCTGTAGAAACCACATTTGTTTAAGCAAGTCAGCCACATCAGCTCTGTTTTTTTTAGAAGTCAGTAAATGAGGCTGATTGAACTGTTTCGCTTCCAGACAAGGCTCCGCTGATAGACAGGTGTAGCAGTGGTAAGATGTTGGGACTGCTGTTGTACTCTTTATGTGGGCCCTAACAGTTTGTGGGCACCGTCTGTCACCATAGTGTAATTCATGTATTGTTTAGTGTTGTGTAGTGGCTTTGCTGGCATGCATCTCCCAACAATTTTGATTAAACATGCTAAAATTGGCCCAAACAGTTGTTGGAGGTGCTGACTAACGGTGAGTAAACTATAAGCTATAAAAGTAAATAAAGAGAGTCACACACTCGTTTCGGCATCACTGTGTCTTCTTCAGGGTGGCCGTCAGCTTATTCTGCTGTAGATTGGTAGTGTTAACATTGGCTGTAACTAGGACCTTCTATATCTGTAGTGATGCTTGTCTCGCTCATTTGTGATGTAGACAACACTGAGACCAAAGCAAGGTCACGAGTTGCCATTACTAACAACACCTTTAAACTCATTCAGACTCTGTTAAATACAGCCACCGGCCCGTTTGTTAGGAAGACCCGTCTAGTTTACAATTGGCTCATTCATCCCCCTCCTCTCCCCTGTAACTATTCCCCAGGTCGTTGCTGCAAATGAGAACGTGTTCTCAGTCAACTTACCTGGTAAAATAACGGTAAAATAAAATACAAATAAAATAGTACTGGGTCGGAACCCACATTTGCATCCATAACATCCTGAATTATCAGAAACATTCCTCAAGGATGTTGATCTATGCTGACATGATGGCTTCACGCAGTTGCTGAAGATTGGAAGGAGGTCCACCTCCTCCACCAGCTTGTACTGTTGACACTAGGTCCATTGACTCATGCTGCTGACTTCAAATCCTAGCTCTGACTTCAGCATAACACAAATGGGACCGGAATTCGTGATGTTTCGGTGATGTTTTTCCACTCCTCAGTTGTCCAGTGTTGGTGATCGGGTGCCCACTGGAGCCGCTTATGATAGGAGTGGAACCCGGTGTGATCGCCTGCTGCAAAAGCCCATCCATGACAAGGACCGACGAGTTGTGCATTCTGAGATGCCGTTGTTGTACTGCACTGTTATTTGTCTGTTTGTGGCCCGCCTGCTAGCTTCTTAGGTCTAGGGTCTAGTTTCCCGAATTTCCGCCTGACTGACGTGCCCAAAGTAAACTGCCTGTTACTCAGGCCCAGAAGCCTGGATATGCATACAATTGGTAGCATTGGATATAAATCACCTTGAAGTTTCTAGAAATGTAAAAAATAATGTTTGAGACTATAACACAGTTGATATGGCAGGTGAAATTCCAAAGAAAAACCAACCGGTAAGCAGAGCGTTGGTGACTGTAACTATGCTGCTGGAAACCATTGAATTACGCTTTGTTGCCAACGTTTACTGACACCTGACATATTCAACCGGTGTTGAGCGTTCAAAATTGCATCAGTCATTCTGCACTCTGGCACACTAAGACGAGAGTCTTTTGTTAAAAAATGTAGCTAGATAGCTAGCTAGGTCAACAATGAACCCCAACGCATGATGTGACGTTAGTTATCGAGCCAGCCAGCTAACGTTAGCTAGCTAGCTAGCTAACAGTACACATTTTACGTTGTCAAAATTATAGTGGAGTCTTTTAGTAAGACATGTAGCTAGCTAGCTTAACAATGGACCATAATCACAACTCATGACATTACTACCCTGCATGAAGCTGCAGGTAGCTATAACTAGTCAAGATATCTCAGAGATGTGTCTGAGATACGAAGAATAAGATCATACACATAACGTTAGCTAGAGACCCAGCCAGGACACTTGAAATTAAACCACTTTCTGTAAAAGTTAGAAATGTGTAATATCTGAATATCTTACCAGTATACACAATTGTTGGATGTGACTCCTGTCGGATGCCATGCATGGTTGCCCTTAGTTTCACAATGTAATCCAGACAGGTGTTTTCTCCATCTCCTTAGCTATCATACTCGAATTCCACTGATTTCAAAACTCGGTCCTCCAGAAAGTGGAGAGCAGCATACGCATAACGTTAGCTAGCGAGCCAACCAGCTAACGTTAGCTAGCCAACAGTACACTTTAACTTGACATTAGGTTTCTGCAGTTTTACTATGTGATACACTTTTTTTTTAAAGCTGTGTTTGACACGATAACCTAACATACTGACCAGCTGCAGTAGACAGACGAGGCTATATGGTAGACCAATCCAAACTCATCTCTCGGCATGTCCAGCCCACTCATTATCTCAGCCAATCATGGCTAGCGGGAAGGTTGCTCTGTTTTTTCGTGTCTTAACCAACTAGGCTCGTAATTTAACTATTTTATTCGTATTTACAGATGACATACAAGTTTGATATTAAGGCACAGGAAAGTTCACATGTTCGAGAAGGTATTTCTGCCCCAAAATGCATTTTGATAGAAATAAAAAAAATTACATTCAAACAGCTCTCCTGTTAAGTCATGACTTGCAATAAACATCTAGTTTCCCGAATTGGTTCACATTAGCCATTCTCCTTCGACCTCTCTCATCAATGATCTGTTTTCTCCCACAGCAACTGACTAGATGTATTTTGTATGCCACACTGTTTCTCGGGAAACCCTAGTCACTGTTGTGTGTGAAAGGCCCAAGAGGTCAACCATTTCTGAGATACTAGAACTGGCGCTCAAAGCTGCTTAGGTCACTTGTTTTGCCCATTGTAACATTCATTCAAACAGTAACTGATTGCCTTGATACTTGTCTGCCTGCTTTATATAGCAAGGCACGTCCTCGTGTTACGTCTGTTGTTCGAAAGAGACCAAGGTGCAGCGTGGTAGGCGTACATTTTACTTTATTTTAAAATGACACCAAAAAACAATAAAACACAAAACGAACATAAAGCTCTGTAGCGCTAAACAGCAACTATACAAAGACAAGATCCCACAACTGAAGGTGGAAAAAAGGGCTGCCTAAGTATGATCCCCAATCAGAGACAACGATAGACAGCTGCCTCAGATTGGGAAACATTACCCGGCCAACAAAGAAATATACAACCTAGAACGCTCACCCAAATCACACCTAACCAAAAGAGAAATAAAAAGGCTCTCTCAGGTCAGGGCGTGACACCTCGTGACTCACTGTCTGTAAGAGCGATCCATTTCTGTGAACAGCCGGTGACTATATATCGCTCTCTCTCTCTCTCTCTCTGAGGAAATAGAAGCCTCACACAAGCCATGTTTCTAATTAGCCTGGTCCCAGATCTGTTTGTACTGTCTTGCCTACTCCTATGCTGATAATTTTATTTTATTTAACCTTTATTTAAAAAGACTCTTGAGGTTAAAAACCTATTTTTTTGAGGTGGACCTGGCACGAGGTCAGCAGGAAGTTGTCTGTCTGCACACATTAACACAAGAACACAATACTATATATTAAAAACATATTTTTTCTCCTATCAGAGTTTTAAACTCAGACAGACACCCTCTCCTCCAGTTTTAAAGTATTTTGTAGTTCTTTCCAAGACCAAGGATTGTTTCCCCATTTCAGTCCTTGGAACTGTGAATGAGAGCACTGAGGCTGAAGGATTGTGATGTTGTTGTTAGTGAGGAGATATGTAGGCAGTAGTACAAGCACGGCCTTGTACACAAATATGTACCGGTGCTTAAACCTTCCTGCATGAAGGGAAGGCCACTTCAGCATGTTGTATCGTTCACAGTGATGGGTGAGTGGTCTTGCATTAGTTATGAACCTAAGTGCTCTGTGATACACCTTACTTAAGAGTGCTGGCAGAGGCTTGCATGTAAGTGATGTCACCATAACCCAACACAGAGAAAAATCGCCCTTGCACAAGATCCTTCCTTAAATAGAAAAACAAGATTAGTTGGCCATTTACAGTAAGAAAAAATCTGCAAATGACTCCATTTGTCGGCTTTGAGGAACGACAAAAAAACACGTACTAAGTCTTTCTGTCATTCAGAAAGGTGGAAGAGTTGTTTCTGAATGTCCTCAAAAGCCAGACAAGTCCTGAAGAATTAGGAGGAGACATTTGAGTCGTCAGCATACAGATGGAGTTTTTTTTAGAGTTGACATTTCTTCCAACATCATTTATATACAGTGTAAAAGAGGACCTTAAATGGACTCTTGAAGGACTCCTTTCATGAGCTGTCAAAACTCTTATGTCATACCCTCCTGTGACACACGCTGGGTTCTGTAAAACAGGTCGTTTTGGTTACAATCCAATGCTCCATTTTTTTCTAATCTACACTCTTAAAAATAAAAGTGCAAATTGGAACCAAATAAGTATCTTGAGAGGAATGCCATAGGGAACCATTTTAGGGTCACTGAAAAACCATGAATCGTTCTTTGAAAACCATAAAGAAATCCCAAAACAGAAATGTTTTCCCCTCCGGGACCAGAATTGAATAGTCTTGCTGTAGGGTTTAAAACCTTATTTGCATCTTTCTCATGTTGCCTTTTGAGTGAATTTTGATTTACCAGTGCAACCCATGACTGTGTTTGCTAGAGACATGGTTTTTGCATTCATTTTCATGCTTAATGAGATCTTAAGTGAATATGTTGTCATTAAAATTGTATTCTTTAAGACAATGTATACTGCACAAGGCTTTCTTTTGAGTGCTTAGTTTTACCCTAATACAGTGACATGAATCACATAGTTTACAGGCCATATCAGACCTGCAACCTGTACTCAGAATGACCGCCAGGGTTGAGAAAATTAAAGACTAAGCCATGAAATTACCTTAAACATCTAAACTGGAATAACCATTCCAGTAACCGCTGCAATAAGTCCAGGTAAGCTTGGAATAGTTTAGAAAAAGGTATGTTATTTATATTTGAGTAGTATACGATTAATTAATCAATGTACATGAAAAAAAATCAATGTACATGAAAAAATATGAAACAAACAATTCTAAAAACCAAACATTAGAGCATGCTGGGAAATATGATAATGATGGGTGTGGTTTTGGTTCAACTCCGGTCATTACCCTGAACAAGGCAGTTAACCAACTGTTCTTAGGCCGTCACTGTAAAAAAGACGTTTTTCTTAACTGACTTGCCAAGTAAAATAAAGGTAAAATAAATAAAAATACATTTTTATTTTATTTTATTGCTGTCTTGCACTGTCTTCAAAACTATAGGCTATTTTTGCAAAAATATACACACTAACCACAAAACCTTACACCAAACCAGCAAAACATTATACATCTCTAGCAAAAGCAAACAATTCTAGGAAAACTCACAATCTCTTTAAAAAAAATCTGGTTTTGCATCATTACAGTTCACACAAACCATCATTTGAATAAGCACACGAAGCACCAACTAGGCATTGCCAGTATAAATGAAAAACACTTGTGGCTTTTGCTTTTCACTGTGTGCAGGGCATAGCAGTTTGCAATAAAATTGTGTCATACATGTAGTAAACACACATACACACAGGTATCCACGTGTGTAACGTATGGATGTGTATTCCCGAACATAACACACTATCAAAACAAATAAGGTGATTTTTTTTCTTTCTTTTTTTTCTCAAAATGTTCAAACAACAAAATCCTCGAACAACAAAAGCGAAGAAGAAAAGAAAAAACATTTGTGTTAGAAAAAAAAGAACAGAAAAAAATGTGCCTTCATCTCTTCTTCTTTGTGAGTCTGGCCAGGAGACTTCATCCACTTCAAATGGTTGTCTTGAGCTAGGCTGCGTGGAAAATATGGCCTGGAGTGCCGTATTCAGGCCTGGCATAA
The DNA here is from genome assembly GCF_045679555.1 of Salvelinus alpinus. Lineage (NCBI taxonomy): Eukaryota > Metazoa > Chordata > Actinopteri > Salmoniformes > Salmonidae > Salvelinus > Salvelinus alpinus. The sequence continues at coordinate 4,301,293 of NC_092092.1, forward strand.
CCCCTGATCCATGTCTCCACAAGCCTCCTCCATTGCCTGTAGAAGAGGTATGTGTTGGTGGGGCTGGCGATCATACACCTTCCAACACCATGCAGAGAAGAATTCTTCAATAGGACTCAAGAACGGAGAGTATGGGGGGAGATTGAGTGCGATGAGAAGTGGGCGACCTATGAACCAATTGAAGCCCGGTGGAAACTAACATTGTCCCAGATGATAACGTACCTGGGCTGCTCTGGTCATTAGGCATTAGTCTGTGTCCATAAATGTGATATTGTGTGGAGTGGCTCTATGGGCCTAGGATTGCATGATGGTGAAGGACGGCGTTTTGACTAATAGCTGCACACATTGTTATGTTGCCACCAAGTTGTCCCGGGACGTTGATGATGGCACGGTGTCCATCGATCAGGGGTCATGATATTTCTGCCGCGGCCCCTTGTTTTTGCAAGGTTGAAACCTGCCTCGTCCACATATATTAGCTCATGATGCACTGCATCTGCTTCTAGCTCCATGACTCTCTGAAAGAGACAAGACAATGTAGCACAGTAGGAAAAGACAGGGATCAGTCAATATGATGTAGGACCATACACTTCCAGATGCAGTACCAATGATAGGACAATATAGCTTACCTGCACATATTCATATCTCAGTTGTTTTACACGGTCTGAGTTTCTTTCGAAGGGGACTCTGTACAGCTGCTTCATCCTAATTCTATTGCGTTTCAGTAGACGAGACCGTGCAGAGAGACTCACTCTGTTGACGTTGTGGAATATGGTGTTATCTACCATTTTGTGGTCCTGCAGATCTCTGAGTCTGATGCAGTTATTTGCATTGACCATATTTACAATGTGGGTCTCCTGCTCTGGGGTGAACAGTCAACCTCTTCCACCAGATACTGGTTTTCTTGCAGTTGTGTAAAAACATTTGAATGGTTTCAGTGATCCTTCTCATTATGAACGTACAGTACATATAACTGTACCAGTAAGACTACAGCACTTAGTTACTTACCGGTTCTCATTTTTAAATATTCGGATGATACCTGCAACAGTATAGCAGCTCAGATTTGGTTGAACCCGTTGCCCAGCCTCCCTCATGCTCATCCCATCATTGACAACATGGTCAACCACAGTCACTGTGATTTCATCACTTATTGTGTTCCTGACTCCCCTTCCTCTTCCTCTTCCCCGTCCTACTTCACCTCTTCCTTCTCCTCCTTGTCCTCCACCTCTTACTTCTTCACCTCCTCATCCTCCTCTTCCTCTTCCTCCTCCCCGTCCTCCTCTAGTTCTCACCCCTCTTACTCTCTGTCCAATATTGGCCTCTATTGTTGTCCGAACCAAATGTTTACCTGTGGCCTATTTATAGTGCTCAAGCTCTGATTTGTAACTGAACTCAGTATCTAAAAGTGTTTTCACATGAGTCAATGTGGAAAGGCGATTGGCGAAATAGTGTAGCAACGTAGAGACCAATGTTCACAGTTTTGCCACAAGTGTGATATAAAATTCCAACCTGAGTGTAAAGCAGAGAATGTGCATTCAGTTTGGCAACACTTGGTAAATGCATTGGCTACAAGTCTTAACGGTTTCAGAGGTTGTGCTTCAATAATCACTGTTAGTGTTTCAGCATTCAGAAAAAACACTGTAACACCAACACAATTATTATAATGTTTTTTTACACCACAAGAAATGTTATATTGAAAAATCAACGCTAGTTTAACATTAGAACCGCTGGGCATCGAGGAACCCTCCTTCAATCTAACGAGCAGTCAATCTGACTTCAAAATTATAACAGTATAGTTAATCATTTGTTTATATGCTATAGCCAAAAAATCAGCAATTGTTTATGAAGGTCTTTGGTAAAATTAGAATATGAAAACAAGAATACACAAACCCATTTTCATTAGATTATATTACTTTAGTAAAAAATTAAGTTTTAAAAAAGCACTAAATATTTAAGTGTTCAATCAATTTTATTTGAAGACTGCCTTTATTACAACTATGAAACAGAAAACATATGTTGGAACACAGTAACAGCTTATTTTTTATAATGACAAAATAAACAAAATACCTCAACCACCAAGACGCACGGTCAGCAAGACGCAGTCAAATGATAAAAACATCAGTAGCATAAAAATCATTATAAGCACCAAGTGTGCTTGATAAATAGTGAAAATCAGCACAAAAGCAATAATGGCATTATAATGAATATACGTGTCGTTATGACAGCAGTCTAAAGAGGTCAATTATTTATACGTTGGATTCCATGGCCATCTTTTTCCAGGTGTTGCGTTTTGGTTTATTTATCATCATAACAGAGGTCTCTCTGAGGTGATCCCATGACATGATTTCGCCAAAGAAAGTTATCCCAAACATCTGACCCAAAAGCTCTCCATACCATGCCTTCAGAAAGTACTCATACACCTTGAACTATTCCACATATTGTTGTGTTACAGCCTGAATTCAACATGGATTAAATATATGTTTGTGCCACACAATATCCCCATAAGGACAAAGTGAAAACTTGTTTTGAGACATTTTTACTATTGGAAAGACAGACATATCTCATTTACATAAGTATTTACAACCCTGGGTCGATGCTAGAATCACCTTTCTGGGTCTCTAAGAGCTACGCACACCTGGATTAAACAATATTTTCACATTATTATTTGTTGTATTCTTCAAGCTGTGCCAAGTTGTTTGGAGATCATTGCTAGACAGCCATTTCTAAGTCTTGCTGTAGATATTCTAGCCAATCTAAGTCAAAATTGTAACTAGGCCACTCAGGAACATTCAATGTCGTCTCGGTAAGCAACTCCAGTGTATATTTGGCCTTGTGTTTTAGGTTATTGTCCTGCTGAAAGGTGAATTAATCTCCCAGTGTCTTATGGAAAGCAGACTGAAAGCAGTTTTCCCTCTAGGATTTCCCCTGTGCTTAGCTCTTTTACGTTTATGTTTATCCTTAAAAAAACTCTAGTCCTTACCGATGACAAGCATATCCATAACATGATGCAGCCACCACCATGCTTGAAAATAGGAGGAGTGGTACTCAGTCATTTGATGTGTTGGATTTCCCAAAACATAATGCTTTGTACTGTATTCAGGACATAATGTGAATTACTTTGCCACATTTTTTGCAGTTCTACTTTAGTACCTTGTTACAAACATGATGCATGTTTTAGAATATTTGTATTCTGTACAGGCTTCCTTCTTTTCAATCTGTAATTTAGGTTAGTATTGTGGAGTAACTGCAATGTTCTTGATTTATCTTCAGTTTTCTCCTGTTACAGCCATTAAACTCTGTAAAAATGTTAAAGTCACCATTGGCCTCATGGTGAAATCCCTGAGCAGTTTCTTTCCTCTCCGGCAACTGAGTGAGGAAGGACGCCTGTATCTTTGTAGTGACTGGGTGTATTGATACACCATCCAAAGTGTAATTAATAACTTCACCATGCTCAACGAGATGTTCAATGTCTGTTTTTTTTTACCTATCTACCAATAGGTGCCCTTCTTTGCGAGGCATTGGAAAACCTCCCTGGTCTTTGTGGATGACTGCTTGACTGAAGGATCTTACAGATAAGTGTGTGTGTGGGGTAGAGAGATGAGGTAGTCATTCAAAATCATTCAACTTATGTGACTTGTTAAACACATTTTTTTACTCCTGAACTTATTTAGGCTTGCCATAACAAAGGGCTTGAATACTTATTGACTCAAAACATTTCAGCTTTTCGTTTTTAATACATTTTTGTAAAACATGCAATAAACGTCATTCCACTTTGACATTACGGGGTATTGGTGTGTAGGCCAGAAACACGACATCTGAATTGAATCCATTTTAAATTCAGACTGTAACATAACATGGTCAAGGTAAAGAGGTGGATAGCCAACACTCTCTTTCCAACGAATGCTCCAAGGACATACAGGATTGAAATGAAAGTTTCACCAAGGCAGGTCATACAGGCTCAGGTCTTACAGCCTCTAGTTTTGTCGCACCTGGACTACTGTTCAGTCGTGTAGGTAGGTGCTTAGAAGGACTTGGGAAAAATGTAATTGGCTCAGAACAGGGCAGAACGGCTGGCCCTTGGATGTCTACAGAGAGCTAATATTAATAATATGTCAATCTCCCATGGCTCAAAGTGGAGGAGAGATTGACTTCATCACTACTTGTAATTGTGAGAGGTGTTTGACAGCAAAGAGCTGTCCATTTAAATGACTAACACACAGCTAGGACACCCATGCATACCCCACAAGACATGTCACCAGAGGTCTCTTCACAGTCCCCAAGTCCAGAACAGACTATGGGAGGTGCACAGTACTACATAGAGCCATGACTACATGGACCTCTATTCCACATCAGGTATGTAATGCAAGCAGGAGAACCATATTTAAAAATCTTATAGAACAGCGGGGACTGTGAAGCAACACAAACATAGGCACAGACACATGCATACACACACACACACACACACACACACACACACACACACACACACACACACACACACACACACACACACACACACACACACACACACACACACACACACACACACACACACACACACACACACACACACACACACACACACACACCCACACACACACACACACACACACACACACACACACACACACACACACACACACACACACACACACACACACACGATAACATACACACTATACACACACATACACATGGATTTTGTGTTGTAGATATGTGGTAGTGGAGTAGGTGCCTGAGGGCACATATTTGGTGTGTTGTGAAATCTGTTATGAATGTATTTTAATGATTTTAAAATTGTATAACTGCCTTGATTTTGCCGGACCCCTGGAAGAGTATCTGCTGCCTTGTCAAGAACTAATGAGGATCCATAATAAACCCCAGGAAGAGTAGCTGCTGCCTTGTCAAGAACTAATGAGGATCCATAAAAAAAAACAGGAAGAGTAGCTGCTTCCTGGGCAGGAACTAATGGGGATCCATAATAAACCCCAGGAAGAGTAGCTGCTGCCTTGGCAGGAACTAATGGGGATCCTTGATAAACCCCAGGAAGAGTAGCTGCTGCCTGTGCAGGAACTAATGGGGATCCATAATAAACCCCAGGAAGAGTATCTGCTGCCTTGTCAAGAACTAATGAGGATCCATAATAAACCCCAGGATGAGTAGCTGCTGCCTGGGCAGGAACTAATGGGGATCCATAAAAAAAAACAGGAAGAGTAGCTGCTGCCTGGGCAGGAACTAATGGGGATCCATAATAAACCCCAGGAAGAGTAGCTGCTGCCTTGGCAGGAACTAATGGGGATCCTTGATAAACCCCAGGAAGAGTAGGTGCTGCCTGTGCAGGAGCTAATGGGGATCCATAATAAACCCCAGGAAGAGTATCTGCTGCCTTGGCAGGAACTAATGGGGATCCCTAATAAACCCCGGGAAGAGTAGCTGCTGCCTGGGCAGGAACTAATAGGGATCCATAATAAACCCTGGGAAGAGTAGCTGCTGCCTGGGCAGGAACTAATGGGGATCCATAATAAACCCCAGGAAAAGTAGCTGCTGCCTGGGCAGGAACTAATGGGGATCCATAATAAACCCCAGGAAGAGTAGCTGCTGCCTTGGCAGGAACTAATGGGGATCCATAATAAACCCCAGGAAGAGTAGCTGCTGCCTTGGCAGTAACTAATGGGGATCCACTATAAACCCCAGGAAGAGTAGCTGCTGCCTTGGCAGGAACTAATGGGGATCCATAACAAACCCTAGGATGAGTAGCTGCTGCCTTGGCAGGAACTAATGGGGATCCATAATAAACCCCAGGAAGAGTAGCTGCTGTCTTGGCAGGAACTAATGGGGTTCCATAATAAACCCCAGGAAGAGTAGCTGCTGCCTCGACAGGAACTAATGCTCATCCATAATAAATACAAAAATACAAAACGTTTCCAGCTGGCTGTCACGTTCTGACCTTAGTTCCTTTTTTATGTTTTCGTGTTTGGCATTGTTTTTTGCTTGAGATGTACGGCCTTCTCTCTCAGTGAAGGCATTTTGTACTGATAATTGGCCGGTATATTGTTAGATATTACTGCACTGTTGGAGCTAGAAACACAAGCATTTCGCAAACACCCACAATAACATCTGCTAAATATGTGTATGAGACCAATAACATTTGATTTGATAGCATTGTCAACAGCTTGTTCTATTCAAACAGTGCCGTACTTTCCTCTCCCCTGTCTCACGTTTCATTTGGTGGTGGCACGGGTATGCCGTTCTGTCTTTTTATGCACCTCGGAGGTGTAGAATCAGAATAATCATCAGAGCTGTCATGACTGATTTTCTCTGAGTCGTTTTCGATCAGATCTCGTAGCAGAGCTAACGCAGCATGTGCCTCCATTCATCTAGGTCTTCTTGCCTTCGTAAATTGGCAATTTGCTGTGTGCTATGAAACGGACAGATCTGCTGGCTTCCATACATTTCAATAAACTTTTATGATTCTGAAGAACCGTAGATGCCACGTCAAGAACCCCACACTTAAATCAAAGGTTCTTTATCGGGCATGAGTTCTCCAAGGAACCTTAAAAGGTCCCCAACAGTCATTCTGATTCATGTAAAATACCCTTTTGAGCGACTCAAATATCACCCATAATATTTGAGAAAAAGTAATTTTTCTCTCACGGCTATTTACCAGGAAGTTTGAAAAGACAGGCTGAGCGGGCGAGGAGCTTATATTCATGAGCTCGTCTTGACTGACAGCTCTTTGAAACGCCTATGTCAATCAACTTGGATGCAGGGAGCAGTGTTGCAGTACAATCATCTCAGGCAAATTTGGTGATACCCTAACCAACTCAAACAACATTGAAATTGCATCAATGATGTCAAAAATGTTTTTATACATCTCCCATTTGGCATGGTGTCACGCCCTGACCTTAGTTATCTTTGTTTTCTTTATTATTTTGGTTAGGTCAGGGTGTGACAATGGGGGATGTATGTGTTTGCCTTATCTAGGGGTTTTGTATGTTTATGGGGTGTTCACTAGTCTAGGTGTTTGTATGTCTATGGTTGCCTAGATTGGTTCTCAATTAGAGGCAGCTGTTTATCGTTGTCTCTGATTGGGAACCATATTTAGGCAGCCATATTCCGTTGGGTATTTCGTGGGTTATTGTCTATGTTTAAGTTGCCTGTGTCTGCACTTATTGATTATAATAGCTTCACGTTCGTTTTGTTGTTTTGATTAGTTTGTTTAAGTGTTCTTTGTTTCGTTATTAATAAATAGAAGAATGTATTCGTATCACGCTGCGCCTTGGTCTTCCTCCATACAACGAACGTGACACATGGCTCTTGTGATGCGGTTCACAGCAGCACTGACGGATGCGTTGACTTGACAACAGAGTTTTGAATGACCCTCCCCTTTTCTTCCATGCTGGCTAAAGACCTTGTCATGCCAGCTGACACCGGACAAGGATGAAAGGGGAAACGTATAAGTATCTTTGCCATAGATGAATAGGGTAAACTTTTATTTATATTTGCTGACACCCTATAATCAAATTATGGCACCAGTGGAGTAGCTGTCTAGCTATATAAACCCCAATGCAGCAAAGCCTTCTTCAATGTTGGTTACAACGCTGTACTTATTTAAATTAGGTAAGATAATATCATGTTACCATTGGTGTATTAAAATGAGAGCATTGTGGTGATGTCACCCTATCCC
>NC_092092.1:4313976-4371476 GCF_045679555.1 Salvelinus alpinus
GCTGCCTGTCTCTCTACCCTTCCCATGATCAATGGGGAACTAGGCTAGTTAAGGGTGGTTAGACTGAAAAATAATCTGCTATACAATTGCATTTAAAAACAAGTTAAAACTTTAAACTTTTATAGCCTGAAATCAAGTTGCCTCATGACAAACTTAATTATTCCGCTAATCTATGTATCCATAGCTGTTATGGGGTCGACCATCCTCTCTCGGCTAACCATCGAGGAGTTAATAACTAGTTTGTGGTCTTCTTTTACTGAATCAGAAGTTATTATCCTGGGTGACTTAAATTATGATTGGGAAATGCAGGCTTCAGACAATCTAAAATACATGGTGATGTATTGATCTAAACCCAACCGGTTACTAAGTCTAAACGGCCCAACCCTATAGATCCTTCAGAGTCAACTCTGATTGATATCATTCTAACAAATACCCCAGAGAGATATGTTTCTACTGGTGTCTTCTCCCAATATATATATTTTTTAATTGATTTAACCATTATTTAACTAGGCAAGTCAGTTCTTATTTATAATGACGGCCTACCCCGACCAAACCCTAACCTGGACGTCGCAGGGCCAATTGTACGCCACCCTATGGAACTCCCAATCACGGCCTTTTGTGATACAGCCTGGAATAAAACCAGGGTCTGTAGTGACGCCTCTAGCACTGGGATGCAGTGCCTTAGACCGCTGTGCCACTCGGAAGCCCGTGACCACAGTCCAGTTGTTTGTGTTAGATACTTGAGAATACACAAATCTAAGCCTTGTGACATCACAAAGAGGAACTTTAAAAACTTCAGAGAACATACTTTTTTTTTTTTTTTTACATGGTCTTTATTTTAGTGATCTTGAGTGTATTTCAGCTTATCCCTGAACCTGATTTAGCTTCGAGCCTTCTTGCAGATGTCTTCAATACTACTGTAGATAGTCGTGCTCCTTTCAAAACGATTAAAGGTTAAAGGTAGATCGAATACCTGGTACACTCCTGAATGATCAGAAGTCATTCATAAAAGAGATGATGCTTTGGTCATAGCAAGGAACACAGGCTTAGGCCCGGACTGGTAAGCTTTTAAGCAACTGAGGAAACACTGTGTAAGACATATCAGAAAGTATCAGGATAAAGGTAAGACCCGGATGCAGACCGTGTCGATGTACCAATGTTTATTACAGCAACAGGGGCAAAGGTGCAGGACGGCAGGCAGGCAGGCAGGCAGGCAGGCTCAGGGTCAGGTCAGGCAGAGGTCGGTAATCCAGAGGCGGGGCAAAGGTACAGGACCGCAGGCTCAGGGTAAGGGGCAGGGGCAGGCAGAGTGGTCAGGTGGGCGGGCTCAGGGTCAGGACAGGCAAGGGTCAAAACCAGGAGGACGAGAAAAGAGAGATGGGAAAAGCAGGAGCTGAATACAAAAAACGCTGGTTGACTTGACAAACAAGACGAACTGGCAACAGACAAACAGAGAACACAGGTATAAATACACAGGGGATAATGGGGAAGATGTACACCTGGAGGGGGGTGGAGACAATCACAAAGACAGGTGAAACAGATCAGGGTGTGACAAGAAAGGCAAAATCTGATTATTATGTAATGGGAACCTGTCTAAATTCTGGAAAACTGCCTCTACTCTTAAACCCCTGGATGCCATTTTTCATAGCGCCCTTCGTTTTATCACAGGAGACAGTTTTATTAGTCATTACTGTATTCTTTACCAAAAGGTTGTCTGGACCTCTTTGAAGTAACGTAGTTCACATCAGTACACTCTTTTTGTTTGCAAAGCCCTGCTCCACAAACTTCCGGCCTACCTAACATCAGTGTTAAGATTTAAAATGACAAGTTAGAAAACCCGTTCACAGGGTTGGTTAACTCTGGAGATGTAGCGGATCTCCTCTTCGTCTGAGGAGGAGTAGGAAGGATTGGACCAATGTGCAGCGTGGTAAGTGTTCGTCATTTATTTAAAATGCTCTGAACACTAAAATACAAAATAAACAAACAAAGAACAACCGAAACAGTTCCGTCTGGTAACTAATACAAAGACAGAAAACAACTACCCACAACTCATAGTGGGAAAACAGGCTACCTAAGTATGGCTCCCAATCAGAGACAACGATAGACAGCTGCCTCTGATTGGGAACCACACCAGGCCAAACACATAGAAAACCAACAACATAGAAAAAAGAACATAGACTGCCCACCCTAGTCACACCCTGGCCTAACCAAAATAGAGAATAAGAAAACCTCTCTATAGCCAGGGCGTGACAGGAGACTCCTTTGGTGTCTAGAGAGTTAGGTTGATCAGCCATTTGTTTCGTTGCGTCTTGCATGTGGAATGATCTACAATGCACTTTAAAATTGTAGGAAAATTGGTGCCTCTTCGGTTATTAGAGGAACTTTTTTTTATGATCGTGTTTTGCTTTTCGTGTATTTTTGTGTTTAATAATGTGTATATGAATGTGTAGTTTAATGTGTTTATTTCATTGTTGTGCTATACAGGTCTCATCTGGAAAAGAGACTTTGATCTCAGCATTGACTCCCTGTCAAAATAGGTTAAAAAACTATATAAAAAATAATGATGTTACTTCAGACATTGTTCAAGTCATTTGTGGTGACGTCAACATGAGGGGTGTTGTACAAAACAAAGTCATCAGTGATCGGATCATCTCTAGGCAATCAGTGTACCAAGGCCAACGACACATTTCAATATGTCACTTTACCTACCTGTGTTCTGGCTCTAGCCCAACCCATTGGTTTCTGGGACCAATCAGAACGTTTAGAATGTGTTTGCGTTCCATAACACTTCGGGGAGGTACTCAGATCCAGACTTATTTCGGAGAAGAAACTAACATCTGTGGGCGTGGCGTAGCATTTTTCTGGAGCAATGAGTTTGGGTAGCCAGGCAAGAAGTCAAGCTTCTGTTTATTCATCTATAATACTAACATAATACTATCTACTTAGCAACTATAATACTAACATAATACTATCTACTTAGCAACTATAATACTAAAATAAGACTATATACTTAGCAACTATAATACTAATATAATACTATCTACTTAGCAACTATAATACTAACATAATACTATCTATCTACAAACTATAATACTAACATAATACTATCTACTTAGCAACTATAATACTAACATAATACTATCTATTTAGTCATCTATAATACTAACATAATACTAACTATTTAGGAACTATAATACTAACATAATACTATCTACTTAGCATCTATAATACTAACATAATACTATCTGTTTAGCAACTATAATACTAACATAATACTGTCTATTTAGAAACTATAATACTAACATAATACTATCTATCTAGCAACTATAATACTAACATAATACTATCTATTTAGAAACTATAATACTAACATAATACTATCTATCTAGCAACTATAATACTAACATAATACTATCTATCTAGCAACTATAATACTATGTATCTAACTACTATAATACTAACGTAATACTATCTATCTAGCAACTATAATACTATCTATCTAGCTTCTATAATACTAATATAATAGTGTATATCTAGCTACTATAATACTAATATAATACTATCTAACTAGCATCTATAATACTAATATAACACTATCTAGCAACTATAATACTAATATAATACTATCTAACTAGCATCTATAATACTAAGATTCAAAGGTGTAGAAAAAGAAGGAAAAGCATGACTCATTCGCTGTTATCCATGTTGTCGTTGTCCTCTGTCGGTCTATTCTGCTCTGAAGGTTGTAAATAAAAGACAGCGGCAGGAGAGGAGAGGTTATTTACTGGACGGTGTTGAGAGTGACACACATTCAGGCACACACATGCACGTAAACACAGACATAGAACAAACATACACACACACTAGCGAGGCCTCCGGTCCGTCCTTGAGTGTTAATGGGTTTCTGAGTGGTGGTGGTGGCGGGTACAGGTTGGGGCACTGTGTGTGTGCGACAGAGCACCATAGCAAAAGTAGTAAATCAGTAGGTCACACTCTCTCCCCATGTGGAACACTCCCACTGCCTCAAGGAACACACACACACAGATGGATGGAGAGGAATAGGAAGCACACAGATGGATAGAACAGGACAGGACACACACAGATGGATAGAACAGAACTGGACGGGACACACACAGATGGATAGAACAGAACAGGACAGGACACACACAGATGGATAGAACAGGACAAGACACACACAGATGGATAGAACAGGACAGGACACAGATGGATAGAACAGGACAGGACAGGACACAGATGGATAGAACAGGACAGGACACACACAGATGGATAGAACAGGACAGGACACACACAGATGGACAGGACAGGACACACACAGATGGATAGAACAGAACAGGACACACACAGATGGACATTTTTGGGAGAGTTAAATAAAAACTACACTGAACAAAAGTATAAACAAAACATGTAAAGTGTTGGTCACATGTTTCATGACCTGAAATTAAAGATCCCAGAAATGTGCCATATGCAGAAAAAGCATAATTCCCTTAATTTTTGTGCACAAATTTGTTTACATCCCCGTTAGTGCGCATTTCTCCTTTGCCAAGATAATCCATCGAAACACAGATGATGACGTAGCAGGTGGCAGCGTGGTAGGCACATCTTGTCCCATGAATGAATCACAAAAATTGAAAGATTAGCTGATAACTACGAAACAAACATTCTGGATAACATAGAGAATCTGGAACTATTGTATTGATCAGCATTTTGAAATGCTCGCAAAAAGAAACGGATACATGGAAGCGAACAAGAGAAAGACCTTTCCTCGCGTTCTGCGAGCGAAACGGGAGGAAAGCCGCCATCTAAAATTCCAAACTTCACATTGGAGGGGGATGTTTTTATAACTACGTCTCCAGGAGATAGAGCGTTGCTTACAAGCATGAGAGAGCAGTTGAAAAAAAAAAAGATCTACTGCCTGGGCTACTGGGGGAGGTTGAGGCCTTAAAAACAGGAATGGATTACAGTAATAAAATGATGGAAGAAATACGAGCGGGAAATAAGATATTGAAAACTACGGTGGACTCCCTAAAAGACACTACAGAGATGCTCTGGTTTTGTATTTTTTAAATATTTTTTATTTCACCTTTATTTTATAACCAGGTAGGCCAGTTGAGAACAAGTTCTCATTTACAACTGCGACCTGGCCAAGATAAAGCAAAGCCGTGCGATTAAAAACAACAACACAGAGTTACACATAAACAACGTAAAGTCAATAACACAATAGAAATAAAAAATAGAAAAATCTATGTACATTGTGTGCAAATGTAGAAGAGCAGCGAGGTAGGCAATAAATAGGCCTTAGAGGCAAAAATAATTACAATTTAGCATTAATACTGGAGTGATAGATGTGCAAATGATAATGTGCAAGTAGAGATACTGGGGTGCAAAAGAGCAAGTGTGGGCTACTTACAGATTGGCTGTGTACAGTGATCAGTAAGCTGCTCTGACAGCTGATGCTTAAAGTTAGAGAGGGAGATACAAGACTCCAGCTCCAGAGATTTTTTTCAATTTGTTCCAGTCATTGGCAACAGCGAACTGGAAGGAAAGAAGGCCAAAGTAAGTGTTGGCTTTGGGTATGACCAGTGCAATATACCTGCTGGAGCGCGTGCTATGGGTGGGTGTTGCTATGGTGACCAGTGAGCTTAGATAAGGCGGGGCTTTACCTAGCAGAGACTTATAGATGACCTGGAGCCAGTGGGTTTGGCGACGGATATGTAGTGAGGGCCAGCCAACGAGAGCATAGTGGGGGGTAGTATACGGGGCTTTGGTGATAAAACGGATGGCACTGTGATAGACTACATCCAGTTTGCTGAGTAGAGTGTTGGGGGCTATTTTGTAAATTACATCGCCGAAGTCAATGATCGGCAGGATAGTCAGTTTTACAATGGTAAAACTCTATCTGAGAAGTAGTTGGTGGGCCAGGCGAGGCAGTCATTTGAGAAGCCAAGGCTATTGAGTCTGCCGATAAGAATGAGGTGATTGACAGAGTCAAAAGCCTTGGCCAGGTCGATGAAGACGGCTGCACAGTACTGTCTTTTATCGATGGAGGTTATGAAATTGTTTAGGACCTTGAGCATGGCTGAGGTACACCCATGACCAGCTCTGGAAACCAGATTGCATAGTGGAGAAGGTACGGTGGGATTCGAAATGGTCGGTGATCTGTTTATTTACTTGGCTCTCGAAGATTTTAGAAAGGCAGGGTAGGATAGATATAGGTCTATAACAGTTTTGGTGTAAAGTGTCTCCCCCTTTGAAGAGGGGGATGACCGCAGCAGCTTTCCAATCTTTGGGGATCTCAGATGACACAAAAGAGAGGTTGAATAGGCAAGTAATCGGGGTTGCAACAATTTTGGCAGATAATTTTAGAAAAAGAGGGTCCAGATTGTCTAGCCCTGCTGATTTGTAGGGGTCCAGATTTTGCAGTTCTTTCAGAACATCAGCTGTCTGGATTTGGGTGAAGGAGAAGCGGGGGGGGGGGTTTGGGCAGTTGGCTGCAGGGGTTGCTGAGATGTTTGCCAGGGTAGGGGTAGCCAGGTGGAAAGCATGGCCAGCCGTGGAAAAATTTGAATAAAAGAATGAAAGCCGTATTACTTGATCTAAAGTGCAGAAGTATGCAAAATAATATTGTTATAAAGGAGGATGAAAATGAAAACTATCAGTCAACGGAGGAAAAAGTCAAGGTGTTTATGAAATGTAATCTCAAGATGACAGACAAAACAGGTGGAAACAATTGACTTTCAAAGAGCTCACCGTTTCAGTGGCAGAGCAGAGGGAAGGCGCCGTCCGATCGTAGCTATGCTAACCCACTACAAAATGAAAATTGCCTTGTTTACAACAGGTTAGGGAATTGAAGAACATCCCATTCTCTATTAATGAACAATTTCCTCATGAAATAGTGGAGAGACGACGTGCCCTGTACCCCACTTTCAAAAGGCTCCTAGCAGAGAAGCAGTATCTTAGTCTAGTGGTCTATAAATTATATGTAAATAATCAAATGCTGTCGTGCCGTTGCTGTGTCGGAGTCGATTGTGAGTTGAACTTGTATGCGTTCCCATAAGGGAGTGCCCAGTGTTGGCTTGGAGGTCGGCTCTGGCACAATACAACAGGATATAATGTGATGCCTAAGACAAATCTTTACTTGCAGTCATTAGAATCGATGTTCATTTTTCCTTTCTCCTTTAAAAAAAAATCAGAATACAACAGGATATAATGAGGACTGCATGAAATACGTCATGCATGTAATGGACATAAAAAAAGGACTGGTCTTGAGATATATTAAGGTTGTTTACTCTTTAAGTTGATTACATTATTTTATGAACAATTGAATCCAATGAAGTGAGCAGGCTGGGCTGACATGCTTATAGCCTTGCTACGACTTTCAAATATGAGCCAGCATGTATAAGATTGTGCTGTTATTAGTTATATTATCTAATATTGTAAATTTTTTCTGACTTTTTTTTCCATGTTATTTGGTTAGTTCTCTTAGGCATCCTCGTAGATAATTATGTTATCATTGGACTGCCCGTATTTCTCTCTGGCCAACGCCAATTGGCGGCCAAGAGTTTGCCTTAGGACGCAAAGGTGTGTCATGAGTCAGGGAGATGGTCTGATGGTCTTAGTGACAACAGACCTAGATACGGGGGGAGGTTTTAAGTCAGTGGAATATTAGGACAATTACAAAGTTGCAGATACAGTATGGTTAACAGTGCAAATTATTATGGTACAGCTATATGGACACTTAATCATCATGGTGCTTTTTAATGGTAAGTTTACTAACATTGGTTGTGGTAAGTATAATTGAAACTTTGGTATTATTATGGTAAGTGGGGAATAAGTATAGCAAGTTATAATTGTAATGGCTTTTTACTTGGCTAAAAGAGAAAGAATATAATACCTATTGTTTACAGGAAACTCATTCTACAAAAATATAGATGAGGTTGGGTGGAAAAAGGACTGGGAGGGAGAAATATATTTTTGTCATGGTCGCAGAAACTCAAAATGGGTGATTATACTAATTATTGAAAATGTTGATCCGATTCTGCAAACAGATTCGCAGGGAAGATGAATTGTTTTAAATATGCTGTTGGACCAAAAACAGATCTGGCTAATGAATCTATATGGGCCAAATAATGATGATCCACACTTTTTCGAAAATATATATAATAATATATTGAGCTCACAAGCAACGAAATAATCTATTATTATTGTGGGAGATTATAATACGGTTTTAAGTACCTCAATGGATCGTAAAGGAAATCATTCTACAAACTATCACCCTCAAACACATGACAAAGATCATGGATACATTACAACAATATATGGAGGTTGAAAAACCCTGACCTAGTGAGTTATACATGGAGGACGCTTAATCAAGCTTGATTACTTCCTGGTCTCGTTCTTGCATCAAAAGTTTTAAAAAGTATTAATAGGAGACTGAATTCTATCGGACCACCATCTAATTGGTCTCCATATAACTCTTACAGAATGTGATCGGACCACCATCTAATTGGCCTTCATATAACTCTTACAGAATGTGATCAGACCACCATCTAATTGGTCTCCATATAACTCTTACAGAATGTGATCAGACCACTATCTAATTGGCCTTCATATAACTCTTACAGAATGTGATCAGACCACCATCTAATTGACCTCCATAAAAGTCTTACAGAATTTCCACGTGGACGGGGACATTGGAAATTTTATCAAAGCCTATTGGATGACAATTTGTTCTTAACTAAGACAAAATAAGTCATAATTGACTTTTTTTGTACAACATAGGTACAGCAGATCCCCTTACTGCATGGGACACTTTCAAATGTACTTTTAGAGTCCATTCAATACAATACTAATCATTAAAACAAAAGCTGTTTAGGTCAAAATAGATAATAATGTCAATAGAGGAAGTAACAGTGCAGGTAGATGGTAATGGAAACTGTGCTATAGAGGCACAAAATTGTTTAGAGGAAAAACAAAAATAAATGGAGGTACTTATTCAAGAACGATCAAGTGTAATGTTTTAAAGAAATAAAGTGAATTAGATAAAAAACTATTGGGAAAAATCCACAAAAAAATTATTGAATCTTCATCACAGAAATTCTACCAAAAAGAATTTACAGAAACTTGTTACAAATGGAGTTATCCATGATTCACCCAACATGGAACCAGTCCAGTGTTCTGCTCTGGGATCAGGTTGTTCCGATCACACTCTAGTGCCATGAATCATCTCACTACTTCACCATGAATCATCTCACTACTTCACCATGAATCATGTCACTACTTCACCATGAATCATCTCACTACTTCACCATGAATCATCTCACTACTTCACCATGAATCATCTCACTACTTCACCATGAATCATCTCACTACTTCACTACTATTTCGAAATAGGAATCACAACATTTTGATCTTCAGGATCGGTGTTCCGTCAACGGGACAGTTGTAAATCACGCAGCGCATTATATCAAGATCGCAGATTTTAGAGAAACAACAAATGTCGGTACATAGAAGTGTCTTATATTGGCTGAAAGCTTACATTTGTGTTAATATAACTGCACTGTCCAATTTATAGTAGCTATTACTGCGAAATAATGCCATGCTATTGTTTGAGGAGAGCTCCTAACAACAAAACACTTTTTTCAAAGCAATAGGTTTGATAAATTCTCCTCTGAAGGTGAAATGTGTACCTATATTCTGACATCTTGTTCTGATTTATCATCCAAAGTGTCCCAGAGATAACACGAAATGTCGTTTTGTTAGATAAAATCGTTTTTCATATCCTAAAATGGTCCTTATAGCTCACACGATCGATTTTGTATTTCCACTCGTTCAATTCGCAAAGAAAGGAATCTGTGAAAATCTCACCCTAAACGTTGTTTGAATGAGTCAAATCACGTTAGTATCTATTCCTCAGAGATCCTAGAAGGTAACAAGACTTCACTATTTCATTAGGGGTGTAGTATATCCTAAAGGACACCATATTTGGTCAGAGAGCGACGCCTTCATCTCTTGAATGACTGTATCTTTGTCAAATAAGCACCAATCGGGGTCAAACAAAGCTAGCTAGATAGCCAATGAGCTGAGCTTTACGGGAGTACCCAGAAACCATGTATATGTCGTAAAATGTAGCTACTACCCTTGTACGACAACATGCCTTTTCATTTTGGACAAAAATTATAAGGATATTCAGAGTTATGAAGTTATGAAAACTGGTTGTTTTGCAAATGTTGAACCTATAATATGGCTACTAATACTTGGAAAGCTAAATCAAAGACCAAGTATACAGATTTAACAATATTCTTGCAGAAAAATGTAATATGAATGCGAATGTCTCCTTCACGATTTGCCCAAAAGTACATTGGGACATACTCCAAGTTATCCATCTGAAACGTTGCACTGCTGCCATCGTGTGGACACCATCGGAATTACAATTACCTTATAACAGAGACCTTTCTCTTGCATTTCAAAGATGGTGGTAAAAAAAGACCGGTTGTTTTTTTTCTTTGTATTTTCTTCTAACATATCTATTATGTTATATTCTCCTACATTCAATTCACATTTACAGAAACGTCAAAGTGTTTCCTTTCAAACGGTATCAAGAGTATGCATATACTTGCTTCAAGGCCTGAGCTACAGGCAATTAGATTTGGGTATGTCATTTAGGCAAACATTTTAAAAAAGGGTGCTATTCCTAAGAATAGCTTAAGCATGCTGTATGTTTTCTTTTCAGTCTCCTCCATTTCCACTGAATGATGTTAACTGTAAGGATTTCTTTCCTAATAATAATAATAATAATAATGTAAAATTAACAAATTTACAGAAAGACCGGTGTGAAGGCCAATTTACAGAAGAGGAACTTTGAGGCAATAAAATATTTTCAGTCTGGATAAACACCAGGGCTTGATGGTGTACCGGTACAGGTATATTATACCTTTTTGATGTACTCAAATATGTATTATTAGCATGTTTTAATTACTTTTATACAAATGGTAGACGTTCAGGTCTGATTTCTGAAGGTCTGATTTCATTACTACTAAAACAGGACCCAGGTGGTAAGAATAAAGATCCAGTCCATTTAAAAAACTGGATGCCTCTAACACTTCAATTTTGTGATGTGAAAATCCTGGTGAAATGCATAGCATAGAATAAAAAAGGTTATACCAGATATTGTTCATCCTGGTCAGACAGGTTTTTTAACATGGACGATATATTGGAGATAATATACGACAATTACTTGAAACAATTGAACATTATGAAACACTGAATATACCAGGTCTCGTCTTCAGAGCAGATTTTGAAAAGGCATTTGATAAAGTATGATTAGAATTTATATATAAATGTCTGGAATTCTTTACTTTTGGTGAATCTCTTATACAACAGGTTAAAGTTATGTAGAGTAACCCAAGATGTAAAATAGTAAAAAATGGTTCCTTAGAAAGTGTTGAGCTTTTAAGAGGAGTAAAACAAGGCTGTCTGTTGTCTCCATATCTATTTATTATGGCCAGTGAAATGCTACCTATTAAAATTAGATTCAACAAGAACATCAAGGCGTTAGAAATCCTGGGGATAAAAACAAAAGTGTCAATGTATGCTGATGACTCTGTTTTTTTCCATATCCCTGCACAGTCTCATTGAAGATCTTGATCACTTTTCTAGCCTCTCTGGATTAAAACCTAATTATGACAAGTGTAACATATTACGTATTGGATCGTTAAAAAATACAGTGTTTACACTACCTTGTAGTTTACCAATAAAATGGGTGGATGGAGAAGTAGACATACTTGGTATTCACATCTAAAAAAATATAAAAGAACCTACCACACTCAATTTCATTATAAAGTCCACTATAGAAAGTCCATATTTATGTCCAAATACCTCCGTTTTGTTCGCGCGTTTAGTTTTTTTCCCGCGCAGTTAACAACTCATTGGCCAAAGCTTAGTCCACTTGTTGAAACAGCTCTTATTCGACCCCCTTCCACAATAGAAGCCTCAAACAACTTTCTAAAGACTGTTGACATCTGCTGGAAGCCTCGGGAAGTGCAATATGGCCCCATAGACACAGCATATTGGATAGGCAATCACTTAAATGAAACTACAAACCTCAGATTTCCCACTTCCTGGTTGGATTTGTCTCAGGTTTTCGCCTGCCATGTGAGTTATGTTATGCTCACAGACATTATTTTAACAGTTTTGGAAACTTTAGAGTGTTTTCTATCCAAATCTACTACTTATATGCATATCATACCTTCTGGGCCTGGGTAACAAGCAGTTTACTCTGGGCACCTTATTCATCCAAGCTACTCAATACTGCCCTCCTTTCCCAAAGAAGTTTAACCTAAAACCTACTCTAAAAACAGAGTTTCCCCAAGGCTATCTAATGGCTATCAATCAAATGTATTTCATGAAGCCCTTATTACATCAGCAGTTGTCCAAAAATGCTTTTCAGATACCCAGCCTAAAACCCCAAAGAGCAAGCAATGTAGAAGCACAGCTAGTAAAGACTCCCTAAAGGGCGAGAACCTAAGAACAAAAACATCCTCCACAAGGAAAGAAGTGAGCCGGACTAGGTTTATGTCCAGTGAGATGTGGTGCTGAGGTGTTGTGCTGTGTTGTTATAAGTGTGGTGAAGTGGGACCTGTAGGGACGGGAAGGGTATGAAAGGATGACAAGAACTCAGTTTGTCACTTCCAGCCCCCTGACAGTCTAAGGCAGTAGAAACCAGTCTTTAACCCTGTCACATTGATTCAGCTGTGCTGTACTGTTTCTGCTTCAACAACGTCGAGAGAGATATGATTCCCCACTATGGGTTCTGTTAGTATTACCCTCTGTTCCTCTCCCACAACAGCAGCACTGTTGGTAATAGTAGTCACAGGTGTAGTTGTGTTCAGGTTGGTTGCTGTGGTCAAATTCCTAGTACAGTAGTGATGGTTTAGTGCTGTTGACTTGTTCTGGTTTAGTTCTTATGTAAGTGGTGACATTGACTGACCCACTGCTCTCAATTTTCAATGTGTGGAAATGATTCACTATAAAGTACAGCAAAGTTTAAATCTAAAGCACTGTCTTCAGTTACATGTTTAATTCTCCGTCTGTGCTGCTCTAACGTTTTCTCAGTCCAGGGAAAGATAAAAGAGGCCAAGCAGAAACAATCCGGCCGACTCGCTCAGAGAAAATCGTTTTTATTGAACTCTCCCAAAAAGCCCTATCTGTGTGTGTCCGGTCCTATCCATCTGTGTGTGTCCTGTCCTATCCATCTGTGTGTGTCCTGTCCTATCCATCTGTGTGTGTCCTGTCCTATCCATCTGTGTGTGTCCTGTCCTGGTCTGTCCATCTGTGTGTGTCCTGTCCTATCCATCTGTGTGTGTCCTGTCCTATCCATCTGTGTGTGTCCTGTCCTGGTCTGTCCATCTGTGTGTGTCCTGTCCTATCCATCTGTGTGTGTCCTGTCCTGGTCTGTCCATCTGTGTGTGTCCTGTCCTATCCATCTGTGTGTGTCCTGTCCTATCCATCTGTGTGTGTCCTGTCCTGGTCTGTCCATCTGTGTGTGTCCTGTCCTATCCATCTGTGTGTGTCCTGTCCTGGTCTGTCCATCTGGGTGTGTCCTGTCCTGGTCTGTCCATCTGTGTGTGTCCTGTCCTGGTCTGTCCATCTGTGTGTGTCCTGTCCTGGTTTGTCCATCTGTGTGTGTGTCCTGTACTGTTCTATCCATCTGTGTGTGTCCTGTCCTGTCCTATCCATCTGTGTGTGTCCTGTCCTGGTCTGTCCATCTGTGTGTGTGTCCTGTCCTGTTCTATCCATCTGTGTGTGTCCAGTCCTGGTCTGTCCATCTGTGTGTGTCCTGTCCTGGTCTGTCCATCTGTGTGTGTGTGTTCCTTGGGGCAGTGGGAGTGTTCCACATGGGGAGAGAGTGTGACCTACTGATTTACTACTTTTGCTACAGCGCTCTGTCGCACACACACACACACTGCTTGCTTCACGTGGTGCCGTTCTGCCAATTATGTGAAGGACACAGGATGCCCAGCATGAGACGCACACACCTCCAGTCTGTGTGTTCTCACCATGTAGCTTCAGCCTGCAGTCAGAGAGAGAGAGAGAGAGAGAGAGAGAGAGAGAGAGAGAGAGAGAGAGAGAGAGAGAGAGAGAGAGAGAGAGAGAGAGAGAGAGAGAGACAGAGACAGAGAGAGAGAGAGAGAGAGAGAGAGAGAGAGAGAGAGAGAGAGAGAGAGAGAGAGAGAGAGAGAGAGAGAGAGAGAGAGAGAGAGAGACTCCTTCCTATTCTCCATTTTCTTCATTATTTATTTGGCTAGCCGATTAGCTTCACCGCCTTGACAGTCCCACTCATTTCACAAACACACACACACACTCCAAAGTCACTCTCATTTCATGCACCATTTCAGGATTTACTCATGTTTATATTGAACGTTTATAACCATAAACCAGTTAGTAAGAAAAGTACATTGTTAAGTCTGATACATGCTTTGCTATTTTTCGGTATAGTTACATTATTTCATGGACCATTTCAGGCTTTAGGCTTGTTTATGTGTTCATGTCTATAGCCGTATCTCAATGCTATAATGTGTTTTCACAAAACAAAGAAATCTAATCCTATAAGCTATGACTATGGCATATACCTCACTGTGTATACAATGTATGTCCTTAGTCCTGTCTGACCATCCAGCATGGCACCTTATTCCATATTTAGGGATCTGGTCAAAAGTGCACTATACAGTATAGGGAAAAGGGTGGCGTTTTAAGACTCAATGTGTATGTTCAGACTTAGTTGGAAAATTGCATCATTAATACATTTGATTCAGGCTCCAGTATTGTTGCTATTAGCTACAGCATTTTGGGGAGAATAACAATGAACGATATACAGTCCCTCCAGGAATTCACAATCGTGCTTTCGCAGAATCCTGGCAGGACTGTATATACTACTATATAATCCTGGAGGGACTGTATATAGCACTATGGAATCCTGGAGGGACTGTATATACTACTATATAATCCTGGAGGGACTGTATATAGCACTATGGAATCCTGGAGGGACTGTATATAGTACTATAGAATCCTGGAGGGACTGTATATACTACTATATAATCCTGGAGGGACTGTATATAGCACTATATAATCCTGGAGGGACTGTATATAGTACTATAGAATCCTGGAGGGTCTGTAAACAGCACTATGGAATCCTGGAGGGACTGTATATAGCACTATATAATCCTGGAGGGACTGTATATAGTACTATAGAATCCTGGAGGGTCTGTAAACAGCACTATGGAATCCTGGAGGGACTGTATATAGTACTATAGAATCCTGGAGGGACTGTATATAGTACTATAGAATCCTGGAGGGACTGTATATAGTAGTATAGAACACCGGAGGGACTGTATATAGTAGTATAGAATCCTGGAGGGACTGTATATAGCACTATAGAATCCTGGAGGGACTGTATATAGCACTATGGAATCCTGGAGGGACTGTATATAGCACTATGGAATCCTGGAGGGACTGTATATAGTACTATAGAATCCTGGAGGGACTGTATATAGGACTATGGAATCCTGGAGGGACTGTATATAGTACTATAGAATCCTGGAGGGACTGTATATAGTAGTATAGAACACCGGAGGGACTGTATATACTACTATATAATCCTGGAGGGACTGTATATAGCACTATAGAATCCTGGAGGGACTGTATATAGGACTATGGAATCCTGGAGGGACTGTAGGTAGTAGTATAGAACACCGGAGGGACTGTATATAGTAGTATAGAATCCTGGAGGGACTGTATATAGCACTATAGAATCCTGGAGGGACTGTATATAGTACTACAGAATCCTGGAGGGACTGTATATAGTACTACAGAATCCTGGAGGGACTGTATATAGTACTAAAGAATCCTGGAGGGACTGTATATAGTACTATGGAATCCTGGAGGGTCTGTAAACAGCACTATATAATCCTGGAGGGACTGTATATAGTACTATAGAATCCTGGAGGGACTGTATATAGTACTAAAGAATCCTGGAGGGACTGTATATAGTACTATAGAATCCTGGAGGGACTGTATATAGTACTAGAGAATCCTTGAGGGACTGTATATAGTACTATAGAATCCTGGAGGGACTGTATATAGTACTCTAGAATCCTGGAGGGACTGTATATAGTACTATATAATCCTGGAGGGACTGTATATAGTACTATAGAATCCTGGAGGGACTGTATATAGTACTATAGATTCCTGGAGGGACTGTATATAGTACTATAGAATCCTGGAGGGGCTGAATATAGTACATATAGATCCCTGGAGGGACTGTATATAGGATCATAGATTCCTGGAGGGACTGTATATAGTACTATATAATCCTGGAGGGACTGTATATAGTACTATATAATCCTGGAGGGACTGTATATAGTACTATATAATCCTGGAGGGACTGTATATAGTACTATAGAATCCTTGAGGGACTGTATATAGTACTATAGAATCCTGGAGGGACTGTATATAGTACTATAGAATCCTGGAGGGACTGTATATAGTACTATAGAATCCTGGAGGGACTGTATATAGTACTATAGATTCCTGGAGGGACTGTATATAGTACTATAGAATCCTGGAGGGGCTGTATATAGTACCATAGATTCTTGGAGGGTCTGTATATAGTACTATATAATCCTGGAGGGCCTGTATATAGTACTATATAATCCTGGAGGGACTGTATATAGTACTATATAATCCTGGAGGGACTGTGTATAGTACTATAGAATCCTTGAGGGACTGTATATAGTACTATAGAATCCTGGAGGGACTGTATATAGTACTATATAATCATGGAGGGACTGTATATAGTACTATATAATCCTGGAGGGACTGTATATAGTACTATAGATACCTGGAGGGACTGTATATAGTACTATAGAATCCTGGAGGGGTGGAATATAGTACCATTGATCCCTGGAGGGACTGTATATAGTACTATATCATGCTTGTGGGAGGATATATAGTACTATATAATCCTGGAGGGACTGTATATAGTACTATAGATTCCTGGAGGGACTGTATATATTACCACAGAATCCTGGAGGGACTGTATATAGTACCATAGATTCCTGGAGGGACTGTATAAATTACTATATAATCCTGGAGGGACTGTATATAGTACTATAGATTCCTGGAGGGACTGTATATAGTACTATAGAATCCTGGAGGGGCTGTATATAGTACCATAGATCCCTGGAGGGACTGTATATAGTATCATAGATTCCTGGAGGGACTGTATATAGTACTATATAATGCTTAAGGGACTGTATATAGTAGTTTAGAATCCTGGAGGGACTGTATAAAGTACTATAGAACACCGGAGGGACTGTGTATAGTACCATAGATTCCTGGAGGGACTGTATATAGTACTATAGAATCTTGGAGGGACTGTATATATTACTATATAATCCTGGAGGGACTGTATATAGTACTATATAATCCTGGAGGGACTGTATAAAGTACTATAGAACACCGGAGGGACTGTGTATAGTACCATAGATTCCTGGAGGGACTGTATATATTACTATAGATTCCTGGAGGGACTGTATATAGTACTGTAGAATCTTGGAGGGACTGTATATATTACTACAGAATCCTAGTCTGACTAGGTCTGACTAGGTCTGGCTAGATATGGCTAGGTCTGGCTAGATATGGCTAGGCCTGGCTAGATCTGGCTAGATATGGCTAGGTCTGGCTAGGTATGTCTAAGTCTGGCTAGATAAGGCTAGGTACGGACAGGTATGTCTAGGTTTGGCTAAGTCTGACTAGGTCTGGCTAGATATTTGAATATTAGAAAAATACCTGAAAAGGAGAAATGTGATCTAATGTTCTCTGTGGAAGAAAAACTGATGGCCGATATCCAAAATAGGGATCTGGTCAAAAGTAGTGGGGGAGTGGACTGGCATTTGGGACACAACCCATCTTTATTTTTGTATATATCTTTTTGTTCCTCTGTTCCTCTCTTATGAAGGCCTGTTCTCTTATTAAAATATTACCAGGGTTTTATTGCATTTAACATGTTTATGGGCAGAGGGGCCATAAATGGCTATATTTGAGCAAGGAGGGATGTACAGTGCCTTCAGGAAGTTTTCAGACCCCTTGACTTTTTCAACATTTTGTTAGGTTTACACTCCTATTGTAAAATTGCAATTTTTCGATTTTTTACCCTCCTCAATTTACACACAATACCCCATGATGACAAAGCAAAAACAGGTTTTTAGACATTTTTGCAAATGTATTAAAAATAAAAAAAACGAAATATCACATTTACACAAGTATTCAGACCCTTTACTCAGTACTTTGTTGAAGCGTCTTTGGTATTGATTACAGCCTCAAGTCTTCTTGGGTATACCACTACAAGCTTGGCACACCTGAATTTGGGGAGTTTCTCCCATTCTTCTCTGCAGATTCTCTCAAGCTCTGTCAGGTTGGATGGGGAATGTTGCTGCACAGCTATTTTCAGGTCTCTCCAGAGATGTTTGATCAGGTTCAAGTCCGGGCTCTGGCTGGGCCCCTCAAGGAAATTCAGAGACTTGTCCCAAAGCCGCTCTTGCATTGTCTTGGCTGTTTGCTTAGGGTCGTTGTACTTTTGGAAGGTGAACCATCACCCCATTCTGAGGTCCTGAGCGTTCTGGAGCAGGTTTTCATCAAGGATCTCCCCTGTACTTTGCTCCATTCATCTTTGCCTCGATCCTGACTAGTCTCCCAGTCCCTGCCACTAAAAAACATCCCCACAGCATAATGCTGCCACCACCATGTACAGTGTTACTGTGCTTGAACGTTTCTTTACAATATGTTTCCCTTAATATTATTTACAATATGTTTGTGATGGAGTGTTGATGGTGTTTTTGAAGGAGTTGTTATCAGTGTGTGTTCTCTGCTGCTCCAATGTCCATACTGGAAAACAATCATGTATACGGTAATTTGGGTTATTATTGTTAACGTTTTATCGCCTACTGTAAATTATGGTGCATTGTAGGAACCTTTTGAGGACGGGGAAATAATTGTTGTATTTCAAATGGTAATATAACTTCATCCCACAGAATGCAGGACTGTACTGTATTATGGAGCGCCAAAAACCTTTTGATCACTAGTGGGTGCATGGTATTTTTGTTACAGGCTCATTAACATATTTTGAGGTTTTGTTGTGTCTGTGAGTGAGAGTGCTGTACCAATTTAACTGATATGTGGTAGTAGTTCCAAATCAATTTAAACTGTATGAAAGACAGATTGGAGTGTCAGCTAGTCTTAAAGCTGTGAAGGCCCTGTGTTTTATATCTATTTCCACAGTATGTGGTTGGAATAATACTGTGAAAATAATGATAATGCTGGTGACGGGGAAATTAAGCTTCCTGAAAAGCATTGAGGCTTTCCAGGAAATTGTGTCGAAAATAGGTTCATAACTCGAGGCGTTGATCAACACAGTGCACAGTAGTGGCACCTGCTGGTCAAAATAATTTAGAGTAGCCAAATTATTATAGATGATGTCCCACACACCCTAGAGCAGGGGTGGGCAACTTCAGACCTCGAGGGCCTGTTTGGTGTCACACTTTTTCTCCATTTATTTTTGAGATTATTCAAATATCCACCCTTTGCCTTGATGATAGCTTTGCACACTCTTGGCATTCTCTCAACCAGCTTCACCTGGAAGGCTTTTCTAACAGTCTTGAAGGAGGTCCCACATATGCTGAGTACTTGTTGGCTGCTTTTCCTTCACTCTGCGGTCCAACTCATCCCAAACTATCTCAATTTGGTTATCAGGGGATTGTGGAGGACAGGTCACTTGATGCAGCACTCAATCACTCTCCTTTTTGGTAGAATGGCCCTTACACAGCCTGGAGGTGTGTTGTGTCATTGTTCTGTTGAAAAACAATTTATAGTCCCGCTAGGCCCAAACCAGATGGGATAGCGCATCGCTGCAGAATGCTGTGGTAGCCATGCTGGTTAACCTCTTGGCGCACGGATCCCTTTAGCGGGATAATTGTCATCAACAACCGCTGAATTGCAGAGCGCCAAATTCAAAAAGAATTGTTAAAAATATTTATATTCATGAAATCACAAGAGTAATATAGCAAAACACAGCTTAGCTTGTTGTTAATCCACCTGTCATGTCAGATTTTGAAAATATGCATTACAGCGAAAGCAATCCAAGCGTTTGTGTGAGTTTATCGATCACTAGACAAAACATTACGAACACCTAGCAGCAATGTAGATTGGTCACGAAAGTCAGAAAAGCAATAGAATTAATCGCTTACCTTTGATAATCTTCGGATGTTTGCACTCACGAGACTCCCAGTTACACAATAAATGTTCCTTTTGTTCGATAAAGATGATTTTTATATCCAAAAACCTCCATTTGTTTGGCGCGTTATATTCAGTAATCCACAGGCTCGTGCCGGTCATGAAGTGCAGACGAAAATTCCAAATAGTATCCGTAAAGTTCGTAGAAACATGTCAAACGTTTTTATAATCAATCATCAGGTTGTTTTTAACATAAATAATCGATAATATTTCAACCGGAGTTTATTCAATACAAGACAGAAATAAAATGTCGAGCTACTACTTTCGCACGCAAGAACTAATCAAGGACACTGACGCGATTTGATAAATCTCGCTCATTTTTCAGACTAAAAGCTTGAAACTATGTCTAAAGACTGTTCACAACCTTTGGAAGCCATTGGAAAATGAATCTGGTTGATATCCCTTTAAATGGAGGATAGGCAGGCAATGGAACAGGGATTTTTCAAAATAGGAGGCACTTCCGGGTTGGATTTCCTCAGGTTTTCGCCTGCAAAATCAGTTCTGTTATACTCACAGACAATATTTTGACAGTTTTGGAAACGTTAGAGTGTTTTCTATCCTAATCTGTCAATTATATGCATATTCTAGCATCTGGACCTGAGAAGTAGGCCGTTTACATTGGGAAAGTTGTTTTTTTAAACATAAAAATTCTGCCTCCTAGCGTCAATATGTTAAGCGTGCCTTGAATTGTAAATAATTCACAGACAGTATCACCAGCAAAGCACCCCCACACCATAACACCTCCTCCTCCATGCTTCACAGTGGGAAATACACATGCAGAGATGATCCGTTCACCCACACCACGTCTCACAAAGACACGGCGGTTGGAACCAAAAATCTCCAATTTGGACACCAGACCAAAGGACACATTTCCAGCGGTATAATATCCATTGCTTGTTTTTCTTGGCCCAAGCTAGTCTCTTCTTATTATTGGTGTCCTTTTGTAATGGTTTCTTTGCAGCAATTCTGAGGCTGGTAAATCTAATGAACTTATCCTCTGCAGCAGAGGTAACTCTGGGTCTTCCATTCCTGTGGCAGTCCTCATGAGAGCCAGTTTCATCATAGCGCTTCATGGTTTTTGTGACTGCACTTGAAGAAACTTTCAAAGTTCTTGAAATGTTCCAAATTGACTGACCTTCATATCTTAAAGTAATGATGCTGTCTTTTCTCTTTGCTCTTTTGAGCTGTTCTTGCCATAATATGGACTTGGTCTTTTACCAAATAGGGCTATCTGCTGTATACCCCCCCTAACTTGTCACAACACAACTGATTGGCTCAAATGCATTAAGAAGGAAAGATATTCCACAAATTAACTTTTAACAAGGCACACCTGTTAATTGAAATGCATTCCAGGTGACTACCTCATGAAGCTGGTTGAGAGAATACCAAGAATGTGCAAAGCTGTCATCAAGGCAAAGGGTGACTATTTGAAGATTCTTCAATTTAAAATGTATTTTGATTTGTTTAACACTTTTTTGGTTACTACATGATTCCATATGTGTTATTTCATAGTTTTGATGTCTTCACTATTATACTACAATGTAGAAAATAGTCTAAATAAAGAAAACCCTTCAATGAGTAGGTGTTCTAAAACATTGACCGGTAGGGTACATTTAGCTAAGCAGGTGGGGCCCACCTTCCCTTAATGACGGGTCGCCACTGATACCATCAACACCACAGGCCTTTTTGGGTTGGTCTCTCTCTTTCTCTGCTTCATGATTCCTTGCGTACAGGAGGGATCTAAGGGCCAGCTTTAACATTCTGTTTACAGGCCAAACACAGAAAGATAAAGAAGTGCTCTCTTATCCATCTCTTCCGGAGAGAGAGAGAGAGAGCGAGAGAGTGAGAGTGAGAGAGAGAGAGAGAGAGCGAGAGAGAGAGCGAGAGAGAGAGAGACACAGATCCACAAAGAATTCGAAAACAAATCCAATTTTGATAAACTCCCATATCTACTGGGTGAAATTCCACAGTGTGCCATCACAGCAGCAAGATTTGTGACCTGTTGCCACAAGAAAAGGGCAACCAGTGAAGAACAAACACCACTGTAAATACAACCCATATTTATGTTTATTTATTTTAACTTGTGTGCTTTAACCATTTGTACATTGTTACAACACTGCATATATATAATATGACATTTGTAATGTCTTTATTGTTTTGAAACTTCTGTATGTGTAATGTTTACTGTTCATTTTTATTGTTTATTTGACTTTTGTATATTACCTACCTCACTTGCTTTGGCAATGTTAACACATGTTTCCCATGCCAATAAAGCCCCTTGAATTGAATTGAATTGAATTGAGAGAGAGAGAGAGTGAGAGAGAGCGAGAGAGAGAGAGCGAGAGAGTGAGAGTGAGAGAGAGAGAGAGTGAGAGAGAGAGCGAGAGCGAGAGAGAGAGAGAGAGAGAGAGAGAGAGAGAGAGAGAGAGAGAGAGAGAGAGAGAGAGAGAGAGAGAGAGAGAGAGAGAGAGAGAGAGAGAGAGAGAGAGAGAGAGAGGCATCCCCTCTCTCCATCCCCTCAGGATCTGCAGTGTTGTTCCTGTATGAGGCAGGCCCTGAAGCATAGCTCTGCTCTCTAAGTAATTCATAGTCTCCTCTCCTCGCCTCGCTCGTGTTTGTGTGTGTGTGTGTGTGTGTGTGTGTGTGTCTCACTCGTTGTGATGCGTCTTTGTCCTCATCCCGCAAGCCGATTGGCTCCCTTTGACACCTCATTATCCGAGCTGGACCCCGAGAGATGTCCACTGCCTCCATTACTGTGTCCCAAATGGAATATAGGGCCCAATGGGTCTCTGATCAAAAGTATCGCACTATATTGTGAATTGGGTGCTATTTGGGACACCCCCCCCCCTTCCCCCGTCTAATTTCCATTCTCTGGGCTGATGAAGGGTTAGGGATAGTTTCAGGTCATAGATTCAATTGTTTTGGTGTGAATAGAATATAAACCTATTGATTTGTTTTGTCTTTATTTTGCCGCTGAGAACTCAAGCTGAAAGTGTTGGTCTTCTGTTACAGTTTTGTACAGAAGTTTACATTTGAGTTGTTCCATTTCTTGTTCAAAAAGTAATGTCACAAATTAAAACATCAGGAAATGTGATTGATATGGCCAGTACTGTTGTGAGGACAACTGCAGTAGGACTATTATAGTACGATGAGTACAGCATATTGTGGTGCTCTTTAATTAAGAGGTTGTGGTCTTTAGTACAGTTGCCTGGGAGGGTCGTCTCCCTACTATCTCGTCCAACAACCCCCTGTCCTCTCATATTCCCCTGTCCCCCTGTCCTCTCCAATGCCCCTGTCCTGTAGTCTCCAATACCCCTGTCCTCTTATGCCCCTGTCCTGTAGTCTCCGATGCCCCTGTCCTCTCATATTCCCCTGTCCCACTGTCCTCTTATGCCCCTGTCCTGTAGTCTCCGATGCCCCTGTCCTCTCATATTCCCCTGTCCCCCCCAATGCCCCTGTCCTGTAGTCTCCAATACCCCTGTCCTCTCATGCCCCTGTCCTATAGTCTCCGATGCCCCTGTCCTCTCATATTCCCCTGTCCCCCCCAATGCCCCTGTCCTGTAGTCTCCAATACCCCTGTCCTCTCATGCCCCTGTCCTATAGTCTCCGATGCCCCTGTCCTCTCATATTCCCCTGTCCCACTGTCCTCTCATGCCCCTGTCCTGTAGTCTCCGATGCCCCTGTCCTCTCATATTCCCCTGTCCCCCTGTAGTCTCCAATACCCCTGTCCTCTCATATTCCCCCATCCCCCTGTAGTCTCCGATGCCCCTGTCCTCTCATATGCCCCTGTCCCCTGTAGTCTCCGATGCCCCTGTCCTCTCATATGCCCCTGTCCCCTGTAGTCTCCGATGCCCCTGTCCTCTCATATGCCCATGTCCCCTGTAGTCTCCAATACCCCTGTCCTCTCATATGCCCATGTCCCCTGTAGTCTCCGATGCCCCTGTCCTCTCAAATTCCCCTGTCCCCTGTAGTCTCCGATTCCCCTGTCCTCTCATATGCCCATGTCCCCTGTAGTCTCCGATGCCCCTGTCCTCTCATATGCCCCTGTCCCCTGTAGTCTCCGATGCCCCTGTCCTCTCATATGCCCCTGTCCCCCTGTAGTCTCTGATGCCCCTGTCCTTACAACCCCGTGCCCATTTCTCCCTCACTAATCTGTTGACTGGGATCCTCTCCAGTCACTCAGGGCATCCGTGTGGCTCTCTGCCACCACTAACCCAGGTTCAAGCTTCCAGACCTGGGGGCCATTGGACAAACACTAGTGGGGACACTGAGTTTGGTTTAAATAGAGAGAGACTGTACCTTAATGAGATCCCTGATACTCTCTCTCTCTCTCTCTCTCTCTCTCTCTCTCTCTCTCTCTCTCTCTCTCTCTCTCTCTCTCTCTCTCTCTCTCTCTCTCTCTCTCTCTCTCTCTCTCTCTCTCTCAATTTCAATTCAATTCAATTCAAGGGGCTTTATTGGCATGGGAAACATGTGTTAACATTGCCAAAGCAAGTGAGGTAGATAATACACAAAAGTGAAATAAACAATACAAATTAACAGTAAACATTACACATACAGAAGTTTCAAAACAAGAAAGACATTACAAATGTCATATTATATATATACAGTGTTGTAACAATGTACAAATGGTTAAAGCACACAAGTTAAAATAAATAAGCATAAATATGGGTTGTATTTACAATGGTGTTTGT
Source organism: Salvelinus alpinus (assembly GCF_045679555.1). Lineage (NCBI taxonomy): Eukaryota > Metazoa > Chordata > Actinopteri > Salmoniformes > Salmonidae > Salvelinus > Salvelinus alpinus. Next base: position 4,339,035 of record NC_092092.1, read on the forward strand.
TCTTCACTGGTTGCCTCTCTCTCTCTCTCTCTCTCTCTCTCTCTCTCTCAATTTCAATTCAATTCAATTCAAGGGGCTTTATTGGCATGGGAAACATGTGTTAACATTGCCAAAGCAAGTGAGGTAGATAATACACAAAAGTGAAATAAACAATACAAATTAACAGTAAACATTACACATACAGAAGTTTCAAAACAAGAAAGACATTACAAATGTCATATTATATATATACAGTGTTGTAACAATGTACAAATGGTTAAAGCACACAAGTTAAAATAAATAAGCATAAATATGGGTTGTATTTACAATGGTGTTTGTTCTTCACTGGTTGCCCTTTTCTTGTGGCAACAGGTCACAAATCTTGCTGCTGTGATGGCACACTGTGGAATTTCACCCAGTAGATATGGGAGTTTATCAAAATTGGATTTGTTTTCAAATTCTTTGTGGATCTGTGTAATCTGAGGGAAATATGTCTCTCTAATATGGTCATACATTGGGCAGGAGGTTAGGAAGTGCAGCTCAGTTTCCACCTCATTTTGTGGGCAGTGAGCACATAGCCTGTCTTCTCTTGAGAGCCATGTCTGCCTACGGCGGCCTTTCTCAATAGCAAGGCTATGCTCACTGAGTCTGTACATAGTCAAAGCTTTCCTTAAGTTTGGGTCAGTCACAGTGGTCAGGTATTCTGCCACTGTGTACTCTCTGTTTAGGGCCAAATAGCATTCTAGTTTGCTCTGTTTTTTTGTTAATTCTTTCCAATGTGTCAAGTAATTATCTTTTTGTTTTCTCATGATTTGGTTGGGTCTAATTGTGCTGTTGTCCTGGGGCTCTGTGGGGTGTGTTTGTGTTTGTGAACAGAGCCCTAGGACCAGCTTGCTTAGGGGACTCTTCTCCAGGTTCATCTCTCTGTAGGTGATGGCTTTGTTATGGAAGGTTTGGGAATCGCTTCCTTTTAGGTGGTTGTAGAATTTAACGGCTCTTTTCTGGATTTTGATAATTAGTGGGTATCGGCCTAATTCTGCTCTGCATGCATTATTTGGTGTTCTACGTTGTACACGGAGGATATTTTTGCAGAATTCTGCATGCAGAGTCTCAATTTGGTGTTTGTCCCATTTTGTGAAATCTTGGTTGGTGAGCGGACCCCAGACCTCACAACCATAAAGGGCAATGGGCTCTATGACTGATTCAAGTATTTTTAGCCAGATCCTAATTGGTATGTTGAAATTTATGTTCCTTTTGATGGCATAGAATGCCCTTCTTGCCTTGTCTCTCAGATCGTTCACAGCTCTGTGGAAGCTACCTGTGGTGCTGATGTTTAGGCCGAGGTATGTATAGTTTTTTGTGTGCTCTAGGGCAACGGTGTCTAGATGGAATTTGTGGTCCTGGCGACTGGACCTTTTTTGGAACACCATTATTTTGGTCTTACTGAGATTTACTGTCAGGGCCCAGGTCTGACAGAATCTGTGCAGAAGATCTAGGTGCTGTTGTAGGCCCTCCTTGGTTGGTGACAGAAGCACCAGATCATCAGCAAACAGTAGACATTTGACTTCGGATTCTAGTAGGGTGAGACCGGGTGCTGCAGACTGTTCTAATGCTCGCGCCAATTCATTGATATATATGTTGAAGAGGGTGGGGCTTAAGCTGCATCCCTGTCTCACCCCACGACCCTGTGAGAAGAAATGTGTGTGTCTTTTGCCAATTTTAACCGCACACTTGTTGTTTGTGTACATGGATTTTATAATGTCGTATGTTTTACCCCCAACACCACTTTCACTTTCTCATGCCAAATTGAGTCGAAGGCTTTTTTGAAATCAACAAAGCATGAGAAGACTTTGCCTTTGTTTTGGTTTGTTTGGTTGTCAATTAGGGTGTGTAGGGTGAATACATGGTCTGTTGTACGGTAATTTGGTAAAAAGCCAATTTGACATTTGCTCAGTACATTGTTTTCATTGAGGAAATGTACGAGTCTGCTGTTAATGATAATGCAGAGTATTTTCCCAAGGTTACTGTTGACGCATATTCCACGGTAGTTATTGGGGTCAAATTTGTCTCCACTTTTGTGGATTGGGGTGATCAGTCCTTGGTTCCAAATATTGGGGAAGATGCCAGAGCTAAGGACGATGTTAAAGAGTTTTAATATAGCCAATTGGAATTTGTTGTCTGTATATTTGATCATTTCATTAAGGATACCATCAACACCACAGGCCTTTTTGGGTTGGAGGGTTTTTATTTTGTCCTGTAACTCATTCAAGGTAATTGGAGAATCCAGTGGGTTCTGGTAGTCTTTAATAGTTGATTCTAGGATTTGTATTTGATCATGTATATGTTTTTGCTCTTTATTCTTTGTTATAGAGCCAAAAAGATTGGAGAAGTGGTCTCTCTCTCTCTCTCTCTCTCTCTCTCTCTCTCTCTCTCTCTCTCTCTCTCTCTCTCTCTCTCTCTCTCTCTCTCTCTCTCTCTCTCTCTCTCTCTCTCTCTCTCTCTCTCTCTCTCTCTGTCTCTCTGTCTCTCTCTCTCTCTCTCTCTTTCTCTCTGTCTCTCTCTCAGAAGAGATGGAAGCTAAAGCCACTTCAGGTCAAGCTACCCAGACTGGTAGGTGCACAGAGCACAATACCAGAGCCTAAGTGTACATCCCAAATGGCATCTCATTCCCTATGTAGTACACAACTTTTGACCAGGGTCCATAGGACTCTAGTCAAAAGTAGTGCCTTATGTAGGGAATAGGGTGCCATTTAAGTCACATTCTAACTGTCCTAGATTGGCACTCTGAGATTCAAAAAGCAGCCAGGCCTGATTTGAGATTTAAACTTGTTCCTACAACAGGCAGTGAGTCACACTTGGGGCATTTGGGGCTTACTCTCTGGCTCTCTGGTGGTCCACGTTTCTGGTGGGAGGCACCGCAGAGAGAACACCTGTGGTTTCACTGATGCCCAGTACAAACTGTACTGGAAGCTGTAGGTGTGTAGTATGTACTGTACTGGAAGATGTATGTGTGTAGTACAAACTGTACTGGAAGCTGTAGGTGTGTAGTATGTACTGTACTGGAAGCTGTATGTGTGTAGTACAAACTGTACTGGAAGCTGTAGGTGCGTAGGACATACTGTACTAGAAGCTGTAGGTGTGTAGTATGTACTGTACTGGAAGCTGTATGTGTGTAGTACAAACTGTACTGGAAGCTGTAGGTGCGTAGGACATACTGTACTGGAAGCTGTAGGTGCGTAGGACATACTGTACTGGAAGCTGTAGGTGTGTAGTACATACTGTACTGGAAGCTGTAGATGCGTAGTACATACTGTACTGGAAGCTGTAGGTGCGTAGGACATACTGTACTGGAAGCTGTAGGTGTGTAGGACATACTGTACTGGAAGCTGTAGGTGTGTAGTATGTACTGTACTGGAAGCTGTAGGTGTGTAGTAAGTACTGTACTGGAAGCTGTAGATGCGTAGTACATACTGTACTGGAAGCTGTAGGTGCGTAGGACATACTGTACTGGAAGCTGTAGGTGCGTGCTGTAAGAGAATACAGTGAGGAACTGTGAGTTTCCTTCACAGACGTTTGGGGCTTGCTCTCCTGCTCTTTCCCTCTTAAAGGATGTTGGTGGGAGGCACCCCTCAAGCTGGAAGTGTGTATTGTAAGTGATGTCAAGACAGAGACGTCAAGTAAGCTTGTATGAAGTCTGTAGAGGAGTTAGTCACCTAATGAAACCAAATAGGTGATCCTTCGGAGCATGTTACAGGTGAAACTGACCAAACTTCTAGTCTAACCCTTGACCTAGGAACTCTATCACGGTAGAATTTAGAGTGAGAATGAGGCAGTCTCCCTTTCCTCCTCTCTCACCAGATCAGTGGGCTGTAAACTAGCAGAGCACACACCCCTCCTCCCTCCTCCTAGCAGAGCACACATCCCTCCTCCCTCCTCCTAGCAGAGCACACATCCCTCCTCCCTCCTCCTAGCAGAGCACACACCCCTCCTCCCTCCTCCTAGCAGAGCACACATCCCTCCTCCCTCCTCCTAGCAGAGCACACATCCCTCCTCCCTCCTCCTAGCAGAGCACACATCCCTCCTCCCTCCTCCTAGCAGAGCACACATCCCTCCTCCCTCCTCCTAGCAGAGCACACATCCCTCCTCCCTCCTCCTAGCAGAGCACACATCCCCCCTCCCTCCTCCTAGCAGAACACACACCCCTCCTCCCTCCTCCTAGCAGAACACACACCCCTCCTCCCTCCTCCTAGCAGAGCACACACCCCTCCTCCCTCCTCCTAGCAGAGCACACACCCCTCCTCCCTCCTCCTAGCAGAGCACACACCCCTCCTCCCTCCTCCTAGCAGAACACACATCCCTCCTCCCTCCTCCTAGCAGAACACACACCCCTCCTCCCTCCTCCTAGCAGAACACACACCCCTCCTCCCTCCTCCTAGCAGAGCACACACCCCTCCTCCCTCCTCCTAGCAGAGCACACACCCCTCCTCCCTCCTCCTAGCAGAGCACACACCCCTCCTCCCTCCTCCTAGCAGAACACACACCTCTCCTCCCTCCTCCTAGCAGAACACACACCCCTCCTCCCTCCTCCTAGCAGAACACACACCTCTCCTCCCTCCTCCTAGCAGAGCACACACCCCTCCTCCCTCCTCCGTCTAGCAGAGCACACACCCCTCCTCCCTCCTCCTAGCAGAGCACACACCCCTCCTCCCTCCTCCTAGCAGAACACACACCCCTCCTCCCTCCTCCTAACAGAGCACACACCCCTCCTCCCTCCTCCTAGCAGAGCACACACCCCTCCTCCCTCCGTCTAGCAGAGCACACACCCCTCCTCCCTCCTCCTAGCAGAGCACACACCCCTCCTCCCTCCTCCTAGCAGAACACACACCCCTCCTCCCTCCTCCTAACAGAGCACACACCCCTCCTCCCTCCTCCTAGCAGAGCACACACCCCTCCTCCCTCCGCCTAGCAGAGCACACACCCCTCCTCCCTCCTCCTAGCAGAGCACACACCCCTCCTCCCTCCGTCTAGCAGAGCACACACCCCTCCTCCCTCCTCCTAGCAGAGCACACACCCCTCCTCCCTCCGCCTAGCAGAACACACACCTCTCCTCCCTCCTCCTAGCAGAACACACACCCCTCCTCCCTCCTCCTAACAGAGCACACACCCCTCCGCCTAACAGAACACACACCTCTCCTCCCTCCTCCTAGCAGAACACACACCCCTCCTCCCTCCGCCTAGCAGAGCACACATCCCTCCTCCCTCCTCCTAGCAGAGCACACACCCCTCCTCCCTCCTCCTAGCAGAACACACACCCCTCCTCCCTCCGCCTAGCAGAGCACACACCCCTCCTCCCTCCGCCTAGCAGAGCACACATCCCTCCTCCTAGCAGAGCTCACAGTGGAGTAGCGTGTTGATGTTTTTATTGCCTTTTAACAGATTCTAATAGTCTGCTAAGTGCCCTGTCTGTTGTCTCGCACACAGATGGAGGCTGAACTCATGATCTCTCTCTAGCTCTCCTCTCCTCTCCCTCTCCCCACCTCTCTCTCTCTCTCTCTCTCTAGCTCTCTCTCTCTCTAGCTCTCTTGCTCTCCCTCACTCTCTCTCTAGCTCTCTTGCTCTCCCTCACTCTCTCTCTAGCTTTCTCTCTCTCGCTCTCTCTCTCTCTAGCTCTCGCTCTCTCTCTCTCTCTCTCTCTCTCTCTCTCTCTCTCTCTCTCTCTCTCTCTCTCTCTCTCTCTCTCTCTCTCTCTCTCTCTCTCTCTCTCTCTCTCTTTCTCTCCATGATACTTCTCAATCCTTTTCCCCTCTTCAGTACATTTGGGAGTGTTCAGTATATGTCTTCGGTGTGTGTGTTCGTGTATAGTCATTTCATCCTGGAATATTGGTTGGGGAAAGACAGAGATTCACTCAGAGTTGATGCTAAGTGACAATATCTGAGACAATGTATTATTCCAACAAAAGTCACAGAAGCACACACACACTCTCTCTTTCTCACTAACCGGTGCCGTAAGGAGGCACACATGTTCTCCACTTTCTCCTCAATATGATTCCCTATATAAAACCAGCTAATTCAAATTAGGATGATTTAAACTTTCCTCTATATATAGAGTATATATATAAAAAAAACATCAGAAAATGGTATGTCATAGTTACAGATATTGATCCAATGTCTTATTGATTATTATCTTATCTTATTATCCATAAGGGAGTTTTTACATATTCATAAATACACAGTACAGGCTTCCACCACAAAGCTGTCTTTAAACTAAATGTCAAACTTAATTGGCCAGTGCCGAAGATAGATTTGCCGTCTGATTTTAAATCTACTTAATGCAATGGCAACGTTGTTATATTTATTCTCATTCATACAGTAGATGATTGAAACCAGTTATCTGTGGTACCAATTACAGTCCCATGAAATTACATTTAAAATGGAAAATTCCCAACGTTTTTTAAATCTTTTTTTTGGGGGGGGGTGGGGGGGTGGGGGGGGGTTGGACAAAATAACTATAAATCAAATCAAATCAAGTTTATTTTATATAGCCCTTCGTACATCAGCTAATATCTCGAAGTGCTGTACAGAAACCCAGCCTAAAACCCCAACAGCAAGCAATGCAGGTGTAGTCCTCTTCTGGCTGTGCCGGGTGGAGATTATAACAGAACATGGCCAAGATGTTCAAATGTTCATAAATGACCAGCATGGTCAAATAATAATAATCACAGTAGTTATCGAGGGTGTAGCAAGTCAGCACCTCAGGAGTAAATGTCAGTTGGCTTTTCATAGCCGATCATTAAGAGTATCTCTACCGCTCCTGCGGTCTCTAGAGAGTTGAAAACAGCAGGTCTGGGACAGGTAGCACGTCCGGTGGACATAAGCCTTATCTATAAGCCTTATCATGCTGGCCGGTCTAGGTTCATACCAGAGGATCTCAGTAACGTGATACTGTGTCACTATCGTTATAATAAGTGGACCAAAGCACAGCGTGATCTGGGTTCCACATCTTTTAATTACTAAGCAAAACAAAAACAATAAATCTCAAACGAAACGTGACGCTAAACAATAGTGCTAACAGGCAACTATCCATAGTCAAGATCCCACAAAGCACAAATGGGAAAATGGCTGCCTAAATATGATCAAAGACAATCAGAGACAACGATAAACAGCTGCCTCTGATTGGGAACCATGCCAGGCCAACATAGACATATAATTACCTAGATGACCCACCGTAGTCACACCCCGACCTAACCAACATAGAGAACAAAAGGCTCTCTATGGTCAGGGCGTGACATACTGCTACGGGTATAACCTACTGCCACTAGGTATCGTTATTCTCCTCAACGTGTAGCGTTTACCTTTTATACTATTTCATTCCTTCAATAATTCATACAGTACAGTCCATGAATTGTACACGAGTCAATATAAACAGATTCACTGATTCATGTTTTAACACCTAATACATAATTCATCTTCATTTATTCAACATCCTGTATTGTATCCGCCTGATAAGTCTTTCATATGGCATTTTATTATTGCATTTTTTTTCTTATGTATCTTTAATCTAACCTTTAAAGTCTAATAGATTATGTAAAACGTTTTCAAAAAACAGATCTAGCCCCGAGGGAGGGGGGAGGGAGGGTGGGGGGGGGGGGGGGGGTAAATGACTTGAAACAATAAACAACATGAGGCAAACAACCATTTTACAATAAATGATTATTATTGAATAAATTACAATACATGATTAGGAATACATTAATCAACGAGAACGTCAGATCCGTCCCATGGATAATAATTAGCAAGGAGTCAGAATGAGTGTCTGTATCTGCTGAGAATATTTGAGAGATTTAAATGACAAAATCACACCACACCATGAATAGCTATTATTATAATGATTTGTTGGTCAGCGTATTTACAGGTCTGACAGACGATTCTTTGGTAGATATTATCTTATAAATGTGATTATATGTATATTCTCGTTACCCCAGCTAGGTTCTAGTTGTTTAAGTACATTTGAAAAGAACTTGATGATAGTGAAGAGAAAGACTTCTGCTGATAGAGGTGCTTCTGCTTATCATACTGAATGTAAATCAGAAACACACACACACACACACAGACACTCACAGACACACACACACAGACACACACACACACACACACACACACACACACACACACACACACACACACACACACACACACACACACACACACACACACACACACACACACACACACATGCACACACAGACACACACACACACACACACACAGAGACACACACACACACACACACACACACACACACACACACACACACACACACACACACACACACACACACACACACACACACACACACACACACACACACACACACACACACACACACACACACACACAGACACTCACACACACAGAAACACACACACACACACACAGAAACACACACACACACACACACACACACACACACACACACACACACACACACACACACACACACACACACACACACACACACACACACACACACACACACACACACACACACACACAGAGACACTCACACACACACACACACAGACACACACACACACACACACACAGACACTCACACACACACACAGACACACACACACACACACACAAAGACACACACACACACACACACACACACAGACACTCACACACACACACACACAGACACACACACACACACAAAGACACACACACACACACACACACACACACACACACACACACACACACACACACACACATACACACACACATACACACACACACACACAGAAACACACACAGAAACACACACAGACACACACACACACACACACACACACACACACTCACACACACACACACACACACAGACACTCACACACACACACAGACACTCACACACACACACAGACACTCACACACACACACAGAGACATATGGAAAACATCAAACATCATGATCCACTACAACTCATTAAAGGTAAATCAATGGAAATACTTGAGTTGACATCGATCAAATGGATGCTCTCCTTATCCTGTGAAAAGTGTAAAGACAGTGGAAGTGAGAAGATACTAAGTCATTCCCTATGCCAGGCCAACATAGACATATAATTACCTAGATGACCCACCCTAGTCACACCCCGACCTAACCAACATAGAAGAATAAACTATTCCCTAGCCCTGCTCTGAACTTCTCTCTTACTCTCCTTTCTTTCTTTTTTTTTTGTCACTCTCTTTTTTTTTTATCACGTCCATTTTGATAAGGGGGTGACCCAGTCACTTCCTGCCTGTGACCTAGGTCACATCCTGTCTAAACCCTGTGGGTTGCGGTCTGCGTGTATGAGTGTGTGTGCATGTGTTCGTGTGTGCGTTGCAAGTGCAAGCTGTCTGTTGACCTCCTTAACCCCCGACCCCGTGGTCCAGCTGCCACAGCATAGGAAGTGAGGTCACACTATTCCAGAGGCACATCCTATCCTCTGCCATCTGTCTCGGTCTTTACACACACACACCCTCAGAGACTGGCACCACGGTGGTGACTAGTTGAACACAGACACAACAAAACAAACAGCTGGACGAGGGGTTATTTAAACTAGGCAATTCCGTTAAGAACAAATTCTTATTTTACAATGACGGCCTACGCCGGCCAATCCCGGACGACACTGGGCCAATTATGCGCCGCCCTAAGGGACTCCCAATCACGGCCAGATGTGACACAGCCTGCATTAGAACCAGGGACTGTAGTGACGCCTCTTGAAGTGAGATGCAGTGCCTTAGACCGCTCCGCCACTCGGGAGCCTCTGTAGACAATAATAACTGATGCAGGGTTTATAATGCCTCGGTAGACATGAACAACAGACTAGGGGTTTATGATGCCTCGGTAGACATGAATAACAGATAAGGGGTTATTGATGCCTTGGTAGACATGAATAACAGATAAGGGGTTATTGATGCCCCGGTAGACATTAATAACTGATGAGGGGTTTATAATGCCTTGGTAGACATGAATAACAGATAAGGGGTTATTGATGCCTCGGTAGACATTAATAACTGATGCAGTGTTTATGATGCCTTGGTAGACATGAATAACAGATAAGGGGTTATTGATGCCCCGGTAGACATGAATAACAGATAAGGGGTTATTGATGCCTTGGTAGACATGAATAACTGATGAGGGGTTTATAATGCCTTGGTAGACATGAATAACAGATAAAGGGTTATTGATGCCTTGGTAGACATGAATAACAGATAAGGGGTTATTGATGCCTTGGTAGACATGAATAACAGATAAAGGGTTATTGATGCCCCGGTAGACATGAATAACAGATAAGGGGTTATTGATGCCTTGGTAGACATGAATAACAGATAAAGGGTTATTGATGCCCCGGTAGACATGAACAACAGATAAGGGGTTATTGATGCCTTGGTAGACATGAATAACAGATAAAGGGTTATTGATGCCTCGGTAGACATGAACAACAGATAAGGGGTTATTGATGCCTTGGTAGACATGAATAACAGATAAAGGGTTATTGATGCCCCGGTAGACATTAATAACTGATGCAGTGTTTATGATGCCTTGGTAGACATGAATAACAGATAAGGGGTTATTGATGCCTTGGTAGACATGAATAACAGATAAAGGGTTATTGATGCCCCGGTAGACATTAATAACTGATGCAGTGTTTATGATGCCTTGGTAGACATGAATAACAGATAAGGGGTTATTGATGCCCCGGTAGACATTAATAACAGATGAGGGGCTTATAACGCCCACATAATAATCATAATAATAATACAAATAATAATAATTTACACAATTAAATAATGAAGTGTGCTCTTTGAAACAACTGTTTGATTCTGGACCTACTGAGCAGTTAGGGTTAGTCTGGTCTAGATGAGGGGGTCAGGGTTAGTCTGGTCTAGATGAGGGGGTCAGGGTTAGTCTGGTCTAGATGAGGGGGTCAGGGTTAGTCTGGTCTAGATGAGGGGGTCAGGGTTAGTCTGGTCTAGATGAGGGGGTCAGGGTTAGTCTTGTCTAGATGAGGGGGTCAGGGTTAGTCTGGTCTAGATGAGGGGGTCAGGGTTAGTCTGGTCTAGATGAGGGGGTCAGGGTTAGTCTGGTCTAGATGAGGGGGTCAGGGTTAGTCTGGTCTAGATGAGGGGTTCAGGGTTAGTCTGGTCTAGATGAGGGGGTCAGGGTTAGTCTGGTCTAGATGAGGGGGTCAGGGTTAGTCTGGTCTAGATGAGGGGGTCAGGGTTAGTCTGGTCTAGATGAGGGGGTCAGGGTTAGTCTGGTCTAGATGAGGGGGTCAGGGTTAGTCTGGTCTAGATGAAGGGGTCAGGGTTAGTCTGGTCTAGATGAGGGGTTCAGGGTTAGTCTGGTCTAGATGAGGGGGTCAGGGTTAGTCTGGTCTAGATGAGGGGGTCAGGGTTAGTCTGGTCTAGATGAAGCGGTCAGGGTTAGTCTGGTCTAGATGAGGGGTTCAGGGTTAGTCTGGTCTAGATGAGGGGGTCAGGGTTAGTCTGGTCTAGATGAGGGGGTCAGGGTTAGTCTGGTCTAGATGAGGGGGTCAGGGTTAGTCTGGTCTAGATGAGGGGGTCAGGGTTAGTCTGGTCTAGATGAGGGGGTCAAGGTTAGTCTGGTCTAGATGAGGGGGTCAGGGTTAGTCTGGTCTAGATGAGGGGGTCAAGGTTAGTCTGGTCTAGATGAGGGGGTCAGGGTTAGTCTGGTCTAGATGAGGGGGTCAGGGTTAGTCTGGTCTAGATGAGGGGGTCAGGGTTAGTCTGGTCTAGATGAGGGGGTCAGGGTTAGTCTGGTCTAGACGAGGGGGTCAGGGTTAGTCTGGTCTAGATGAGGGGGTCAGGGTTAGTCTGGTCTAGATGAGGGGGTCAGGGTTAGTCTGGTCTAGATGAGGGGGTCAGGGTTAGTCTGGTCTAGATGAGGGGGTCAGGGTTAGTCTGGTCTAGATGAGGGGTTCAGGGTTAGTCTGGTCTAGATGAGGGGGTCAGGGTTAGTCTGGTCTAGATGAGGGGGTCAGGGTTAGTCTGGTCTAGATGAGGGGGTCAGGGTTAGTCTGGTCTAGATGAGGGGGTCAGGGTTAGTCTGGTCTAGATGAGGGGGTCAGGGTTAGTCTGGTCTAGATGAGGGGGTCAGGGTTAGTCTGGTCTAGATGAGGGGGTCAGGGTTAGTCTGGTCTAGATGAGGGGGTCAGGGTTAGTCTGGTCTAGATGAGGGGGTCAGGGTTAGTCTGGTCTAGATGAGGGGGTCAGGGTTAGTCTGGTCTAGATGAGGGGGTCAGGGTTAGTCTGGTCTAGATGAGGGGGTCAGGGTTAGTCTGGTCTAGATGAGGGGGTCAGGGTTAGTCTGGTCTAGATGAGGGGGTCAGGGTTAGTCTGGTCTAGATGAGGGGGTCAGGATTAGTCTGGTCTAGATGAGGGGGTCAGGGTTAGTCTGGTCTAGATGAGGGGGTCAAGGTTAGTCTGGTCTAGATGAGGGGGTCAGGGTTAGTCTGGTCTAGATGAGTTTCAGATTCACAACATACTCATAGGACTGTATGTGTACACAATATAGGGAACCAAATACGGGTTCTGTGGCTTGTAACCATAGCAGCACTCTATTAGACAGTATATGGAACCTTTTTATTGAATGCTCTATAAAGAACCCTCTGCTGTGGTTCTGTGGTTCTATTAAGAACCCTATCCTGTGGTTCTATAAAGAACCCTATCATGTGGTTCTATAAAGAACCCCGCTGCGGTGGTTCTGTGATTCTATAAAGAACCCTCTCCTGTGGTTCTATTAAGAACCATCTCCTGTGGTTCTGTGGTTCTATTAAGAACCCTCTCATGCGGTTCTATTAAGAACCATATCATTTGGTTCTATAAAGAACCATCTGCTGTGGTTCTGTGGTTCTATAAAGAACCCTCTCCTGTGGTTCTATTAAGAACCCTATCATGTGGTGATGTGGTTCTATGAAGAACCCTCTCCTGTGGTTCTATTAAGAACCATATCCTGTGGTTCTATAAAGAACCCTTTGCTGTGGTTCTGTGGTTCTATAAAGAACCCTCTCTTGTGGTTCTTTTAAGAACCCTCTCCTGTGGTTTTGTGGTTCTATAAAGAACCCTGTCCTGTGTTTCTATTAAGAACCCTATCCTGTGGTTTTATAAAGAACAATCTGCTGTGGTTCTATAAAGACCCCTATGCTGTGGTTCTTTGGTTCTATAAAGAACACTCTCACGTGGTTCTATTAAGAACCCTCTCCTGTGGTTCTAATAAGAACCCTCTCCTGTGGTTCTGTGGTTCTATAAATAACCCTCTCCTGTGGTTCTATTAAGAACCCTATCCTGTGGTTCTATAAAGAACCATTTGCTGTGGTTCTGTGGTTCTATAAAGTACCATCTCCTGTGGTTCTATTAAGAACCCTCTCCTGTGGTTCTATAAAGAACCATTTGCTGTGGTTCTGTGGTTCTATAAAGAACCCTCTCCTGGGGTTCTATTAAGAACCCTCTCCTGTGGTTATGTGGTTCTATAAAGAACCCTCTCCCGTTGTTCTATTAAGAACCGTATCATGTGGTTATTTAAAGAACCCTCTGCTGTGGTTCTATAAAGAACCCTCTGATGTGGTTCTATAAAGAACCCTCTCCCGTGGTTCTATAAAAAACCCTCTCCTGTGGTTCTAATAAGAACCATCTCCTGTGGTTCTATAAAGAACCATCTCTTGTGGTTCTATTAAGAACCCTCTCCTGTGGTTTTGTGGTTCTATAAAGAACCCTGTTCTGTGTTTCTATGAAGAACCATATCTTGTGGTTCTATAAAGAACCATCTGCTGTGGTTCTATAAAGACCCCTATGATGTGGTTCGTTGGTTCTATAAAGAACACTCTCCTGTGGTTCTATTAAGAACCCTCTCCTGTGGATATGTGGTTCTATAAAGAACCCTCTCCTGTGGTTCTATTAAGAACCCTATCCTGTGGTTCTATAAAGAACACTTTGCTGTGGTTCTGTGGGTCTATAAAGAACCATCTCCTGTGGTTCTGTGGTTCTATAAAGAACCCTCTCCTGGGGTTCTATTAAGAACCCTCTCCTGTGGTTATGTGGTTCTATAAAGAACCCTCTGCTGTGGTTCTATAAAGAACCCTCTCCTGTGGTTCTATTAAGAACCCTCTCCTGTGGTTCTATAAAGAACCATCTCCTGTGGTTCTATAAAGAACCCTTTCCTGTGGTTCTATAAAGAACCCTTTCCTGTGGTTCTATAAAGAACCATCTCATGTGGTTCTATAAAGAACCCTCTCCTGGGGTTCTATTAAGAACCCTCTCTTGTGGTTATGTGGTTCTATAAAGAACCCTCTCCTGTTGTTATATTAAGAACCTTATTCTGTGGTTATTTAAAGAACCCTCTGCTGTGGTTCTATAAAGAACCCTCTGATGTGGTTCTATAAAGAACCATCTGCTGTGGTTCTATAAAGAACCCTCTCCTGTGGTTCTATAAAGAACCCTCTCCTGTGGTTCTATTAAGAACCTTCTCCTGTGGTTCTATAAAGAACCCTCTCCTGTGGTTCTATAAAGAACCGTCTCCTGAGGTTCTATAAAGAACCCTCTCCTGTGGTTCTATAAAGAACCCTCTCCTGTGGTTCTATAAACATCACAAAAAGGTTCTATATAGCACCATTATCGTTATTTAATAGCAATTTTATAATGTTACATTTCCATAGGCTTTATTATTGTTAATTAACGAGTTGAATCAGGTGTTCTACCACTGGAACAACTGGGGGGGGTCCTTGAGTGTAACGGGTTGCGTGTTGACGGCAGAGAAGTCAGGCGCAGGAGAGCGAAAAGTGATTTACAACGGTGTCGTTTAATAAACATAAAAACCACCGTAAACAGAACAATCAATGAATGTGTCAAACAAAACCCGGTAATAACCAGCATAACGTACACAGGCACTACAAGAAACAATTACGGACAAGGACATGGGGGGGGGAAACAGAGGGTTAAATACACAACATGTAATTGATGGAATTGAAACCAGGTGTGTGGGAAGACAAGACAAAACAAATGGAAAATGAAAGGTGGATCGGCGATGGCTAGAAGGCCGGTGACGTCGACCGCCGAACGCCGAAGTCGTGACACTGAGGAGAGAAGAGAGAACTATTGACTTAGTCAACTGTTCTCATTTCACACAATGCCATATGTGAGACTTTCACAAGACACCATCCCTTGTTATGGTAATAGAGTAGGTGTCATATAATATAATAACACAACAGATTAGATAAACTGGAATGACACTCTCACTCTCGGTTCCACAGAAAGAGCACAAACCAGCCCCAGGGTTAGAGTAGCAGCCCCAGGGTTAGAGTAGCAGCCCCAGGGTTAGAGTAGCAGCCCCAGGGTTAGAGTAGCAGCCCCAGGGTTAGAGTAGAAGCCCCAGGGTTAGAGTAGCAGCCCCAGGGTTAGTGTAGCAAGCCCCAGGGTTAGAATAGCAGCCCCAGGGTTAGAGTAGCAGCTCCAGGGTTAGAGTAGCAGCCCCAGGGTTAGAGTAGCAGCCCCAGGGTTAGAGTAGCAGCCCCAGGGTTAGAGTAGCAAGCCCCAGGGTTAGAGTAGCAGCCCCAGGGTTAGAGTAGCAGCCCCAGGGTTAGTGTAGCAAGCCCCAGGGTTAGAGTAGCAGCCCCAGGGTTAGATGTAGCAAGCCCCAGGGTTAGAGTAGCAGCCCCAGGGTTAGAGTAGCAGCCCCAGGGTTAGAGTAGCAGCCCCAGGGTTAGAGTAGCAAGCCCCAGGGTTAGAGTAGCAGCCCCAGGGTTAGAGTAGCAGCCCCAGGGTTAGAGTAGCAAGCCCCAGGGTTAGAGTAGCAGCCTCAGGGTTAGAGTAGCAGCCCCAGGGTTAGAGTAGCAGTCCCCAGGGTTAGAATTAGTGTAGAAAGCCCCAGGGCTAGGGTTAGTGTATCCCCAGGGTTAGAGTTAGTGTAGAAAGCCCCAGGGTTAGGGTTAGTGTAGCAAGCCCCAGGGTTAGAGTTAGTGTAGCAAGCCCCAGGGTTAGAGTTAGTGTAGCAAGCCCCAGGGTTAGAGTTAGTGCAGCAAGCCCCAGGGTTAGAGTTAGTGTAGCAAGCCCCAGGGTTAGAGTTAGTGCAGCAAGCCCCAGGGTTAGAGTTAGTGTAGCAAGCCCCAGGGTTAGAGTTAGTGTAGCAAGCCCCAGGGTTAGGGTTAGTGTAGCAAGCCCCAGGGTTAGAGTTAGTGTAGCAAGCCCCAGGGTCAGGGTTAGTGTAGCAAGCCCCAGGGTTAGAGTTAGTGTAGAAAGCCCCAGGGTTAGGGTTAGTGTAGCAAGCCCCAGGGTTAGAGTTAGTGTAGCAAGCCCCAGGGTCAGGGTTAGTGTAGCAAGCCCCAGGGTTAGAGTTAGTGTAGCAAGCCCCAGGGTTAGAGTTAGTGCAGCAAGCCCCAGGGTTAGAGTTAGTGTAGCAAGTCCCAGGGTTAGAGTTAGTGTAGCAAGTCCCAGGGTTAGAGTTAGTGTAGCAAGCCCCAGGGTCAGGGTTAGTGTAGCAAGCCCCAGGGTTAGAGTTAGTGTAGCAAGCCCCAGGGTTAGAGTTAGTGTAGAAAGCCCCATGGTTAGAGTTAGTGTAGCAAGCCCCAGGGTTAGAGTTAGTGTAGAAAGCCCCAGGGTTAGGGTTAGTGTAGCAAGCCCCAGGGTTAGAGTTAGTGTAGCAAGCCCCAGGGTTAGAGTTAGTGCAGCAAGCCCCAGGGTCAGGGTTAGTGTAGCAAGCCCCAGGGTTAGAGTTGGTGTAGCAAGTCCCAGGGTTAGGGTTAGTGTAGCAAGCCCCAGGGTTAGAGTTAGTGTAGCAAGCCCCAGGGTTAGGGTTAGTGTAGCAAGCCCCAGGGTTAGAGTTAGTGTAGCAAGCCCCAGGGTCAGGGTTAGTGTAGCAAGCCCCAGGGTTAGAGTTAGTGCAGCAAGCCCCAGGGTCAGGGTTAGTGTAGCAAGCCCCAGGGTTAGAGTTAGTGTAGCAAGCCCCAGGGTTAGAGTTAGTGTAGCAAGCCCAGGGTTAGAGTTAGTGTAGCAAGCCCCAGGGTTAGAGTTAGTGCAGCAAGCCCCAGGGTTAGGGTTAGTGTAGCAAGCCCCAGGGTTAGAGTTAGTGCAGCAAGCCCCAGGGTTAGAGTTAGTGTAGCAAGCCCCAGGGTTAGAGTTAGTGTAGCAAGCCCCAGGGTTAGGGTTAGTGTAGCAAGCCCCAGGGTTAGAGTTAGTGTAGCAAGCCCCAGGGTCAGGGTTAGTGTAGCAAGCCCCAGGGTTAGAGTTAGTGTAGAAAGCCCCAGGGTTAGGGTTAGTGTAGCAAGCCCCAGGGTTAGAGTTAGTGTAGCAAGCCCCAGGGTCAGGGTTAGTGTAGCAAGCCCCAGGGTTAGAGTTAGTGTAGCAAGCCCCAGGGTTAGAGTTAGTGTAGCAAGCCCCAGGGTTAGAGTTAGTGTAGCAAGCCCCAGGGTTAGAGTTAGTGTAGCAAGCCCCAGGGTTAGGGTTAGTGTAGCAAGCCCCAGGGTTAGAGTTGGTGTAGCAAGTCCCAGGGTTAGGGTTAGTGTAGCAAGCCCCAGGGTTAGAGTTAGTGCAGCAAGCCCCAGGGTCAGGGTTAGTGTAGCAAGCCCCAGGGTTAGAGTTGGTGTAGCAAGTCCCAGGGTTAGGGTTAGTGTAGCAAGCCCCAGGGTTAGAGTTAGTGTAGCAAGCCCCAGGGTTAGGGTTAGTGTAGCAAGCCCCAGGGTTAGAGTTAGTGTAGCAAGCCCCAGGGTCAGGGTTAGTGTAGCAAGCCCCAGGGTTAGAGTTAGTGCAGCAAGCCCCAGGGTCAGGGTTAGTGTAGCAAGCCCCAGGGTTAGAGTTAGTGTAGCAAGCCCCAGGGTTAGGGTTAGTGTAGCAAGCCCCAGGGTTAGAGTTAGTGTAGCAAGCCCCAGGGTCAGGGTTAGTGTAGCAAGCCCCAGGGTTAGAGTTAGTGTAGAAAGCCCCAGGGTTAGGGTTAGTGTAGCAAGCCCCAGGGTTAGAGTTAGTGTAGCAAGCCCCAGGGTCAGGGTTAGTGTAGCAAGCCCCAGGGTTAGAGTTAGTGTAGCAAGCCCCAGGGTTAGGGTTAGTGTAGCAAGCCCCAGGGTTAGAGTTAGTGTAGCAAGCCCCAGGGTCAGGGTTAGTGTAGCAAGCCCCAGGGTTAGAGTTAGTGCAGCAAGCCCCAGGGTCAGGGTTAGTGTAGCAAGCCCCAGGGTTAGGGTTAGTGTAGCAAGCCCCAGGGTTAGAGTTAGTGTAGCAAGTCCCAGGGTTAGAGTTAGTGTAGCAAGTCCCAGGGTTAGGGTTAGTGTAGCAAGCCCCAGGGTTAGAGTTAGTGTAGCAAGTCCCAGGGTTAGAGTTAGTGTTAGCCTCTGGCCTTGGTCTATATCAACTAACAGACCAATCACAGCTTCTGGCCTTGGTCGATATCCAAAACAGACCAATCACAGCCTCTGACCTTTGGTCCATATCCAAAACAGACCAATCACAGCCTAATTAAACATTCAGTGGCTCTTCAAACGCAGCCATTTCCAGCAGGAACAATCAGAACAGCCACGCTATTAGCTTGTATCCCAAATGGCACCCTATTCCCTTTGAGGTCAAAAGTAGTGCACCTTATAGGGGGAAGGGTGTCATTTGTGACTCGACCCAACACTTTTGTTTCAGACATGGCTCTTAGTGATTGAACCTAAAACCGTTTGACAGTTCTGAGTGTACACAGGGTGGAGGTACTCCGGTTTGGAGTAGGGGTTATGTTGCCATCACTGCAGGTAGAGGTGTGTGTGTCTGTGAGTGTGTGTGTGTGTGTGTGTGTGTGTGCGTGCGTGCGTGCGTGCGTGTGTGTGTGTGTGTGAGCAGTGTTAAATGCAGTTATTTTAATACAGTAGCTTTGTAGGTTACTCTGTAGAGGAGAGGTGCTCTACCCTAATTAGCCACGGTGCTCCTGCCAAGCCCAGTCGGCCCAACACACACCCACACCCATACACACACACACACCACACCCATACACACACACCCACACACACACACACACACACCCACACCCATACACACACACACACGCACACACACACACACACACACACACACACACACACACACACACACACACACACACACACACACACACACACACACACACACACACACACACACACACACACACACACACAGGAACACACAGGAACACACAGGAACACACACCCTTTAAAGAGTGGGATTTGACAAGGTCAGAGAAGAGGTAGACATCATGGAGAGAATGGTAGGTGCTTGAGGTCAGAGGTCAGAGGGTCCAGGAGTGAATCTGCAAGAGGTCAGAGGGTCAAGGAGTGAATCTGCAAGAGGTCAGAGGGTCAAGGAGTGAATCTGCAAGAGGTCAGAGGGTCAAGGAGTGAATCTGCTAGAGGTCAGAGGGTCAAGGAGTGAATCTGCAAGAGGTCAGAGGGTCAAGGAGTGAATCTGCAAGAGGTCAGAGGGTCAAGGAGTGAGCTGCTAGAGGTCAAAGGGTCAAGGAGTGAATCTGCTAGAGGTCAGAGGGTCAAGGAGTGAATCTGCTAGAGGTCAGAGGGTCAAGGAGTGAATCTGCTAGAGGTCAGAGGGTCAAGGAGTGAATCTGCTAGAGGTCAGAGGGTCAAGGAGTGAATCTGCTAGAGGTCAAAGGGTCAAGGAGTGAAACTGCTAGAGGTCAGAGGGTCAAGGAGTGAATCTGCAAGAGGTCAGAAGGTCAAGGAGTGAATCTGCTAGAGGTCAGAGGGTCAAGGAGTGAATCTGCAAGAGGTCAGAAGGTCAAGGAGTGAATCTGCTAGAGGTCAGAGGGTCAAGGAGTGAATCTGCAAGAGGTCAGAAGGTCAAGGAGTGAATCTGCTAGAGGTCAGAAGGTCAAGGAGTGAATCTGCTAGAGGTCAAAGGGTCAAGGAGTGAATCTGCAAGAGGTCAGAGGGTCAAGGAGTGAATCTGCAAGAGGTCAGAGGGTCAAGGAGTTAAGCTGGTAGAGATCAGAGGGTCAAGGAGTTAAGCTGCTAGAGGTCAGAGGGTCAAGGAGTGAATCTGCTAGAGGTCAGAGGGTCAAGGAGTGAATCTGCTAGAGGTCAGAGGGTCAAGGAGTGAATCTGCTAGAGGTCAGAGGGTCAAGGAGTGAATCTGCTAGAGGTCAGAGGGTCAAGGAGTGAATCTGCTAGAGTTCAGAGGGTCAAGGAGTGAATCTGCTAGAGGTCAGAGGGTCAAGGAGTGAGCTGCTAGAGGTCAGAGGGTCAAGGAGTGAGCTGCTAGAGGTCAGAGGGTCAAGGAGTGAATCTGCTAGAGGTCAGAGGGTCAAGGAGTGAATCTGCTAGAGGTCAGAGGGTCAAGGAGTGAATCTGCTAGAGGTCAGAGGGTCAAGGAGTTAAGCTGGTAGAGGTCAGAGGTCAGAGGGTCATGGAAGGTCTGAGTGTTTATAACAGTCTCATGTATCTAATCTCATATATGTTATTATGTAGCTCAGTTTGTTTATCATGTTGCTTGCAATGCCAGGATAGTGGGTTTGATTAGGGTTAGTGTAAAATGTATGTACACATGACTGTCAGTTGCTTTGGATAAAACTTACTCTAAAATAACGTTGTAATCAGTTTATGGTAGAGAAACTAAAATGCACATCTCTGGCAACAGCTCTGGTGAACATCCCTGCAGTCAGCATGCCAATTGCACGTTCCCTCAAAACTTGAGACATCTGTAGCATTTGTGTTGTGTGTCAAAACTGCACATTTTAGAGTGGCCTTTTATTGCCCCCAGCATTAGGTGCACCTGTGTAATTATCATGCTGTTTAATCAGCTTCTTGATATATGCCACATGCCAGGTGGATGGATTATCTTGGCAAAGGAGAAATGCTCAGTAACAAGGATGTAAACACATTTGTGCACAAAATTGTGAAATAAATAATAATTTTTGTTTGTGCGTACAGAAAACATCTGTCATCTTCTATTTCAGCTCATGAAACATGGGACCAGCACTTTACATGTTGAGCTTATATTTGTCAGTATATTATCCTGTTTTTGTCCTCAGGTTGTTTTGTGTCCTGAGTTTATTGTCAACCTCTGTTTTTACAGCTGTTGTTAAATGTACATTCTACACACATTTGACATACATGGCACTTTTATACACAGTTGCATAGCAAAACATAGTTATTTGATATACATGAGACCGCTGGATAGATAGTGCTCCCGAGTGGCGCAGCGATCTAATGTTAGAGGTGTCACTACAGACCCTGGTTCAATCCCGGGCTGTATCATAACTGGCTGTGATTGGGAGTCCCATAGGGCGGCACACAATTGGCCCAGCGTTGTAAGGGTTAGGAGAGGGTTTGGCCGGGGTAGGCCGTCATTGTAAAATTAGAATTTGTTCTTAACTTACTTGGTAAATAAAACATTTTTTAAACACATCCGCTATACATTATTTATAGTGTTTTCATGTCATAACTATTACAGATCATGGTATTTTAACCCCACCCCTCAGCTACTCTCAGTCCGTCCCACCAATCACCTTAACTCCACCCCTCAGCTACTCTCAGTCCGTCCCACCTATCACTTTAACCCCACCCCTCAGCTACTCTCAGTCCATCCCACCTATCACTTTAACCCCACCCCTCAGCTACTCTCAGTCCATCCCACCTATCACCTTAACTCCACCCCTCAGCTACTCTCAGTCCATCCCACCTATCACTTTAACCCCACCCCTCAGCTACTCTCAGTCCATCCCACCTATCACTTTAACCCCACCCCTCAGCTACTCTCAGTCCATCCCACCTATCACTTTAACCCCACCCCTCAGCTACTCTCAGTCCATCCCACCTATCACTTTAACTCCACCCCTCAGCTACTCTCAGTCCATCCCACCTATCACCTTAACCCCACCCCTCAGCTACTCTCAGTCCGTCCCACCTATCACCTTAACCCCACCCCTCAGCTTCTCTCAGTCCATCCCACCTATCACCTTAACTCCACCCCTCAGCTACTCTCAGTCCATCCCACCTATCACTTTAACCCCACCCCTCAGCTACTCTCAGTCCATCCCACCTATCACTTTAACCCCACCCCTCAGCTACTCTCAGTCCATCCCACCTATCACTTTAACCCCACCCCTCAGCTACTCTCAGTCCATCCCACCTATCACTTTAACTCCACCCCTCAGCTACTCTCAGTCCGTCCCACCTATCACCTTAACTCCACCCCTCAGCTACTCTCAGTCCATCCCACCTATCACCTTAACCCCACCCCTCAGCTTCTCTCAGTCCATCCCACCTATCACCTTAACCCCACCCCTCAGCTTCTCTCAGTCCATCCCACCTATCACCTTAACCCCACCCCTCAGCTACTCTCAGTCCATCCCACCGATCACCTTAACCCCACCCCTCAGCTACTCTCAGTCCATCCCACCTATCACCTTAACCCCACCCCTCAGCTAGTCTCAGTCCATCCCACCTATCACCTTAACTCCACCCCTCAGCTACTCTCAGTCCATCCCACCTATCACCTTAACTCCACCCCTCAGCTAGTCTCAGTCCATCCCACCTATCACCTTAACCCCACCCCTCAGCTAGTCTCAGTCCATCCCACCTATCACCTTAACCCCACCCCTCAGCTACTCTCAGTCCATCCCACCAATCACCTTAACCCCACCCCTCAGCTACTCTCAGTCCATCCCACCTATCACCTTAACCCCACCCCTCAGCTACTCTCAGTCCATCCCACCTATCACCTTAACTCCACCCCTCAGCTACTCTCAGTCCATCCCACCTATCACCTTAACCCCACCCCTCAGCTTCTCTCAGTCCATCCCACCTATCACCTTAACTCCTCCCCTCAGCTAGTCTCAGTCCATCCCACCTATCACCTTAACTCCTCCCCTCAGCTAGTCTCAGTCCATCCCACCTATCACCTTAACTCCACCCCTCAGCTACTCTCAGTCCATCCCACCTATCACCTTAACTCCACCCCTCAGCTACTCTCAGTCCATCCCACCTATCACCTTAACTCCACCCCTCAGCTACTCTCAGTCCATCCCACCTATCACCTTAACCCCACCCCTCAGCTACTCTCAGTCCATCCCACCTATCACCTTAACCCCACCCCTCAGCTACTCTCAGTCCATCCCACCTATCACCTTAACCCCACCCCTCAGCTACTCTCAGTCCATCCCACCTATCACCTTAACTCCTCCCCTCAGCTACTCTCAGTCCATCCCACCTATCACCTTAACTCCACCCCTCAGCTACTCTCAGTCCGTCCCACCTATCACTTTAACCCCACCCCTCAGCTACTCTCAGTCCATCCCACCTATCACCTTAACCCCACCCCTCAGCTACTCTCAGTCCGTCCCACCTATCACCTTAACCCCACCCCTCAGCTTCTCTCAGTCCATCCCACCTATCACCTTAACTCCACCCCTCAGCTACTCTCAGTCCATCCCACCTATCACCTTAACCCCACCCCTCAGCTAATCTCAGTCCATCCCACCTATCACCTTAACTCCACCCCTCAGCTACTCTCAGTCCATCCCACCTATCACCTTAACCCCACCCCTCAGCTACTCTCAGTCCATCCCACCTATCACCTTAACTCCTCCCCTCAGCTAGTCTCAGTCCATCCCACCTATCACCTTAACTCCTCCCCTCAGCTACTCTCAGTCCATCCCACCTATCAACTTAACTCCACCCCCCAGCTACTCTCAGTCCATCCCACCTATCACCTTAACCCCACCCCTCAGCTACTCTCAGTCCATCCCACCTATCACCTTAACTCCACCCCTCAGCTACTCTCAGTCCATCCCACCGATCACCTTAACTCCACCCCTCAGCTACTCTCAGTCCACCCCACCTATCACCTTAACCCCACCCCTCAGCTACTCTCAGTCCATCCCACCTATCACCTTAACCCCACCCCTCAGCTACTCTCAGTCCATCCCACCTATCACCTTAACCCCACCCCTCAGCTACTCTCAGTCCATCCCACCTATCACCTTAACTCCACCCCTCAGCTACTCTCAGTCCGTCCCACCTATCACCTTAACCCCACCCCTCAGCTACTCTCAGTCCATCCCACCTATCACCTTAACCCCACCCCTCAGCTACTCTCAGTCCATCCCACCTATCACCTTAACTCCACCCCTCAGCTACTCTCAGTCCATCCCACCTACTGTATCTCCTATGATTTCTATGTGCCATATATTTGTCAACTGTGCTGTGATGTTTCACATAAATTCTGAACCTTTCTAATGTTATAGTATCTAGAGACTGCAGTGGTTGTATGCCAGGTGGAACATGCCCCATATACACAACATTTGCTTGTTGGCAAGAATTTTGGATAATAATTGAATTAGAAAAACGTAAAGTTTTGAATTAAGCGTTGTTTTGTGTATCAGTTCATAAACCATGTGCCATGGAATCGGTACATCGAAAATCTCTTCGCAGCTATTTTGACACCTATATGGCGCCACTGTCACCATTTTGGTCTTTAAATAAAACTGATATATTTGATTATTTATGCACCCCCAAAAACATTTTTATTTAAAGGAAAGGGCAGACAAGTTCTTTACCTTCTCCCGTTCACACTTGCCTCCTCCATTTTTGTGGTAATGCTGCAATCAGTTAGTTGTAAGTTTGGATTGAGCAGACATTTCTATATGTTTTAGTTAACTGCACGTGTGACATAATGCCACCATTCCTATTTCTAATATCATTCATTAACAAAGGTAATTCCTTTTTTATTTTTTATTTTTATAAACAATCGTTTTTGTATCAATCAGTGAGCCATTCTTACTAATCTAGTGGGGATCCAGTTCAGGTTTAAGTTAAACTTTGTATGACTCAAGCTTTTAGTGAAAGGTTTACTGCTTTAATATTTTGTGATTTTAGCCCTCCTGAGATCGTTATTAGTTGTAATGGTTGAAGAAGAGATATCCATTCACACGGGGCCAGTTTCATCGAAACAGATTATACCTGATCCTGAACTAAAATGCTATTTGACGTGAGATTCTCCATTAAGTGTACTTTTCATACGATTTGTACAAAAGTTTTGTGTGAGTGTGTTGATGTTGAAATCCCGGCCCCTTTTCCCCCATCTCTCCTTATTGCACCAGTGTTGACCCACTTTGGTGTGAGTTGGAAGCTCTGAGTCACTGAAGCCTGCGTGAGTGTCCACCTGAACTTGGTTAGGGGTTGGGTTAACTGGAGAAGACAGACAGGCTGGGGGCTGAGGGGCTGAGGGCTGGAGGTGTCTAAAATCACGGCCCAGTCTCTACACAACATCTTACTGTTCTCCTACAAACTAACTCTAATCTCCTCTCCTCTTCTCCTGTTTTAAGTGGTAATTTACCAGATAAAGATAAATTACGTAAATATTTAATCACTGGGGTTCTACATTCTTAGAAAAAAAGGTGCTATCTAGAACCTACAAGGATTCTTTGGCTGTTCCCCATAGGAGAACCCTTTGAATAAAATGTTTTGGTTCAATGTAGAACCCTTTTGATTCCAGGTAGAACCCTATTGGGTTCCATGTTCCAAGTCCTATTGGGTTCCTTTCCCCAGAGGGTTCTACATGGAACCCAAAATAGTTCTACCTGGAACCAAAAAGGGTTCTCCTATGGGGAAAGCTGGAGAATCCTTCATTTCTAAGAGTGTACATATAGATCTCAGGGTATTAAGTTAGCCTGCCTCTCTCTCTCTCTCTGCGGATCCTCTCACTCAGGATTTCTATTAGCCCTGGGGTAGGCTGATCTAGCAGCCGTGGTTGACATGATAGAGTGCGTACTCTTCCGCTTTACCTCCGTCCCCCAGTGAGGTCGGTGAGAGCCGTGGGAACGCCAAGCGACTTTTGTAGACGTTCCTCTAACGAGTCTCTAGACGCATCCTTAACGGTGTGTATTTATCAAGAACATGAGATAATACCCAGAGTACATACATTACTTTGGAAATAGTCGATTGGTGTGTCTCAAATTGTATACTATTCCCTATAGAGTGCACTACTTTTGACCAGGGCCCAAGATAGGGAATAGGGTGGCACTTGGGATACACTCGATGTCCTCCTTGTTTATTCCAGTTTTACAAACCAACAGGAAGAGAAAGAAAGAAAGACCCCACTCTGTCTTATCCTTGAACGCTAGCTAGTCACTTAGCAAATCCTACTCTTACATCACTGAACGCTAGCTAGTCACTTAGCAAAACCTACTCTTACATCCCTGAACGCTAGCTAGTCACTTAGCAAAACCTACTTGTACAGCCCTGAATGCTAGCTAGTTACTTAGCAAAACCTACTCCTACATCCCTGAACGCTAGCTAGTCACTTAGCAAAACCTACTCTTACATCACTGAACGCTAGCTAGTCACTTAGCAAATCCTACTCTTGTATCCCTGAATGCTAACTAGTTACTTAGCAAATCCTACTCGTACATCACTGAACGCTAACTAGTCACTTAGCAAATAATACTCTTACATCCCTGAATGCTAGCTAGTCACTTAGCAAATCCTACTATTACGCCCCTGAACGCTAGCTAGTCACTTAGCAAATCCTACTATTAAGCCCCTGAACGCTAGCTAGTCACTTAGCAAATCCTACTATTACATCAAGCTGTTTGTATCTTTTAAACCTGTTGGTTTCTCTTACCGCAGACATGAAGGAACATTTTATTAACATTATGAATTACAGTTGGACTCTGTGGCCTCAGTATAACATTATGAATTACAGTGGGACTCTGTGGCCTCAGTATAACATTATGAATTACAGTGGGACTCTGTGGCCTCAGTAGGACATTATGAATTACAGTGGGACTCTGTGGCCTCAGTATAACATTATGAATTACAGTGGGACTCTGTGGCCTCAGTATAACATTATGAATTACAGTGGGACTCTGTGGCCTCAGTATAACATTGTGAATTACAGTGGGACTCTGTGGCCTCAGTAGGACATTATGAATTACAGTGGGACTCTGTGGCCTCAGTATAACATTATGAATTACAGTGGGACTCTGTGGCCTCAGTAGAACCGTTGACATTTTATTAACGTGATTTATTATAGCGGGACTCTACGGCCTCAGTAGCGTTAGGGACATGTCGCTATGACTACTCTGCCTAACCACTGGAGGACGGCCGAGATGTGGATAGATAAAGTGTGTGTGTGTGTGTGTGTGTGTTAGTTACTGTGAAGCTAGAAGAGTGGACAGGGAAACACGTTTCACACACACACACACACACACACACACACACACACACACACACACACACACACACACACACACACACACGAACAACATATACAGTGCTGCTACTATATGGCTGTCCATCATCCAGGACACAAACTACACCTCAGCACCTTGGGCTAATGTACTGTCACTGCCGCCTTCACAATACACTATCCCCTAGTATCCTTCCTCTCCATCCCTCTTCCTCTCTTCTTCTCTTCCTCTCTTCCTCTTCCTGTCTACCTCTCTCCCTCTCCATCTCTCTCCCTCTCCACCTCTTCCTCTCTCCATCTCTCTCCCTCTCCACCTCTTCCCTCTCCATCTCTCTTCCTCTCTTCCGGCGCCGAAAAGAGATGGCTGCCTCGCTTCGTGTTCCTTGGAAAATATGCAGTATTTTGTTTTTTTACGTGTTATTTCTTACATCGGTACCCCGGGTAATCTTAGGTTTCATTACATACAGTCGGGAGGAACTACTGAATATACGATTAACGTCAACTCATCATCGTTCCTACCAGGAATATGACTTTCCCGAAACGGATCCAGTGTTTTGCCTTCCACACAATACAATGGATCTGATCCCAGCCGGCGACCCTGTGCGACGCCGAAAAAGGGGAAAACGTGGCGGTCTCGTGGTCAGGCTTCGGAGACGGGCACATCGCGCTCCACTCCCTAGCATACTACTCGCCAATGTCCAGTCTCTTGACAATAAGGTTGATGAAATCCGAGCACGGGTAGCATTCCAGAGAGACATCAGGGATTGCAACGTGCTCTGCTTCACGGAAACATGGCTAACTCAAGGGACGCTAACGGAGTCGGTGCAGCCAGCTGGTTTCTTCATGCATCGCGCCGACAGAAACAAACATCTTTCCGGTAAGAAGAGGGGCGGGGGGGTATGCCTTATGATTAACGAGAAGTGGTGTGATCATCATAACAACACACAAGAACTCAAGTCGTTCTGTTCACCTGATCTAGAACTCCTCACAATCAAATGTCGACCGCATTATCTACCAAGGGAATTCTCGTCAATCATAATCACAGCCGTATACATTCCCCCCCAAGCAGACACATCGATGGCCCTGAACGAACTTTATCTGACTCTTTGTAAACTGGAAACCACACACCCTGAGGCTGCATTCATCGTAGCTGGGGATTTTAACAAGGCTAATCTAAAAACAAAACTCCCTAAATTCTATCAGCATATCGATTGTGCTACCAGGGCTGGAAAAACACTAGACCATTGTTATACTAATTTCCGCGACGCTTATAAGGCCCTCCCCCGCCCCCCTTTCGGAAAAGCTGACCACGACTCCATTTTGTTGATTCCAGCCTACAAACAAAAACTCAAACAACAAGCTCCCGCGCTCAGGTCTGTTCAACGCTGGTCCGACCAATCTGAATCCACGCTTCAAGACTGCTTCGATCACGCAGATTGGAATATGTTCCGCATCGCGTCCAACAACAATATTGACGAATATGCTGATTCGGTGAGCGAGTTCATTAGGAAGTGCATTGACGATG
Source organism: Salvelinus alpinus (assembly GCF_045679555.1). Classification (NCBI taxonomy): domain Eukaryota; kingdom Metazoa; phylum Chordata; class Actinopteri; order Salmoniformes; family Salmonidae; genus Salvelinus; species Salvelinus alpinus. Next base: position 4,367,748 of record NC_092092.1, read on the forward strand.
TCGTACCCACAGCAACGATAAAAACATTCCCAAACCAGAAACCGTGGATTGACGGCAGCATTCGCGTGAAACTGAAAGCGCGAACCACTGCTTTTAACCAGGGCAAGGTGACCGGAAGCATGACCGAATACAAACAGTGTAGCTATTCTCTCCGCAAGGCAATCAAACAGGCCAAGTCTCAGTACAGAGACAAAATCGAGTCGAAATTCAACAGCTCAGACACAAGAGGTATGTGGCAGGGTCTACAGTCAATCACGGATTACAAAAAGAAAATCCGCCCCGTCGAGGACCAGGATGTCTTGCTCCCAGACAGGCTAAACAACTTTTTTGCCCGCTTTGAGGACAATACAGTGCCACTGACACGGCCCCCTACCAAAACCTGCGGGCTCTCCTTCACTGCAGCCGAGGTGAGTAAAACATTTAAACGTGTTAACCCTCGCAAGGCTGCAGGCCCAGACGGCATTCCCAGCCGCGTCCTCAGAGCATGCGCAGACCAGCTGGCTGGTGTGTTTACGGACATATTCAATCAATCCTTATCCCAGTCTGCTGTTCCCACATGCTTCAAGCGGGCCACCATTGTTCCTGTTCCCAAGAAAGCTAAGGTAACTGAGCTAAACGACTACCGCCCCGTAGCACTCACTTCCGTCATCATGAAGTGCTTTGAGAGACTAGTCAAGGACCATATCACCTCCACCCTACCGGACACCCTAGACCCACTCCAATTTGCTTACCGACCCAATAGGTCCACAGACGACGCAATCGCAACCACACTGCACACTGCCCTAACCCATCTGGACAAGAGGAATACCCATGTGAGAATGCTGTTCATCGATTACAGCTCAGCATTTAACACCATAGTACCCTCCAAACTCGTCATCAAGCTCGAGACCCTGGGTCTCGACCCCGCCCTGTGCAACTGGGTCCTGGACTTCCTGACGGGCCGCCCCCAGGTGGTGAGGGTAGGTAACAACATCTCCACCCCGCTGATCCTCAACACTGGGGCCCCACAAGGGTGCGTTCTGAGCCCTCTCCTGTACTCCCTGTTCACCCACGACTGCGTGGCCATGCACGCCTCCAACTCAATCATCAAGTTTGCGGATGACACTACAGTGGTAGGCTTGATCACCAACAACGACGAGACGGCCTACAGGGAGGAGGTGAGGGCCCTCGGAGTGTGGTGTCAGGAAAATAACCTCATACTCAACGTCAACAAAACAAAGGAGATGATTGTGGACTTCAGGAAACAGCAGAGGGAGCACCCCCCTATCCACATCGACGGGTCAGTAGTGGAGAAGGTGGAAAGTTTTAAGTTCCTCGGTGTACACATCACGGACAAACTGAACTGGTCCACCCACACAGACAGCGTTGTGAAGAAGGCGCAGCAGCGCCTCTTCAACCTCAGGAGGCTGAAGAAATTCGGCTTGTCACCAAAAGCACTCACAAACTTCTACAGATGCACAATCGAGAGCATCCTGTCGGGCTGTATCACCGCCTGGTACGGCAACTGCTCCGCCCACAACCGTAAGGCTCTCCAGAGGGTAGTGAGGTCTGCAGAACGCATCACCAGGGGCAAACTACCTGCCCTCCAGGACACCTACACCACCCGATGTCACAGGAAGGCCATAAAGATCATCAAGGACAACAACCACCCAAGCCACTGCCTGTTCACCCCGCTATCATCCAGAAGGCGAGGTCAGTACAGGTGCATCAAAGCAGGGACCGAGAGACTGAAAAACAGCTTCTATCTCAAGGCCATCAGACTGTTAAACAGCCACCACTAACATTTAGCGGCCGCTGCCAACATACTGACTCAACTCCAGCCACTTTAAAAATGGGAATTGATGGAAATTATGTAAAAATGTACCACTAGCCACTTTAAGCAATGCCACTTAATACAATGTTTACATACCCTACATTACCCATCTCATATGTATATATACTGTACTCTATATCATCTACTGCATCTTGCCATCTTTATGCAATACATGTACCACTAGCCACTTTAAACTATGCCACTTTATGTTTACATACCCTACAGTACTCATCTCATATGTATATACCGTACTCTATACCATCTACTGCATCTGCCATGCCGTTCTGTACCACCACTCATCCATATATCTTTATGTACATATTCTTTATCCCTTTACACTTGTGTGTGTGTGTAAGGTAGTAGTGTGGAATTGTTAGGTTAGATTACTGTTGGTTATTACTGCATTGTCGGAACTAGAAGCACAAGCATTTCGCTACACTCGCATTAACATCTGCTAACCATGTGTATGTGACTAATAAAAAATTTGATTTGATTTTCCTCTTCCTCTCTTCCTCTCTCCCTCTCCATCTCTCTTCCTCTCTCCCTCTCCATCTCTCTTCCTCTCTCCCTCTCCACCTCTTCCTCTCTCCATCTCTCTTCCTCTCTTCCTCTCTTCCTCTCTTCATCTCTCTTCCTCTCTCCCTCTTCCTCTCTTCCTCTCTCCCTCTCTCCATCTCTCTTCCTCTCTCCATCTCTCTTCCTCTCTTCATCTCTCTTCCTCTCTTCCTCTCTTCCTCTTCCTCTCTTCCTCTCTCCCTCTCCATCTCCCTTCCTCTCTCCCTCTCCATCTCTCTTCCTCTCTCCCTCTCCACATCTTCCTCTCTCCATCTCTCTTCCTCTCTTCCTCTCTCCACCTCTTCCTCTCTCCACCTCTCTTCTTCTCTTCCTCTCTTTCTCTCTCCATCTCTCTTCCTCTCTTCCTCTTCCTCTCTTCCTCTCTCCCTCTCTCCATCTCTCTTCCTCTCTTCCTCTCTTCCTCCTCTTCCTCTCTCCATCTCTCTTCCTCTCTCCATCTCTCTTCCTCTCTTCCTCTCTTCCTCTCTTCCTCTCTCCCTCTCTCCATCTCTCTTCCTCTCTTCCTCTCTCCACCTCTTCCTCTCTCCATCTCTCTGCCTCTCTTCCTCTCTTCCTCTCTTCCTCTCTTCCTCTCTCCATCTCTCTTCCTCTCTTCCTCTCTCCCTCTCCATCTCTCTTCCTCTCTCCATCTCTCTTCCTCTCTTCCTCTCCATCTCTCTTCCTCTCTCCATCTCTCTTCCTCTCTTCCTCTCTTCCTCTCTTCCTCTTCCTCTCTTCCTCTCTCCATCTCTCTTCCTCTCTTCCTCTCCATCTCTCTTCCTCTCTCCATCTCTCTTCCTCTCTTCCTCTCCATCCCTCTTCCTCTCTTCCTCTCTTCCTCTTCCTCTCTTCCTCTCTCCATCTCTCTTCCTCTCTTCCTCTCTCCATCTCTCTTCATCTCTCTTCCTCTCTTCCTCTCCATCCCTCTTCCTCTCTTCCTCTCTTCCTCTCTTCCTCTTCCTCTCTTCCTCTCTCCATCTCTCTTCCTCTCTCCATCTCTCTTCCTCTCCATCTCTCCTCCTCTCTTCTTCTCCAGTTCCTCCTCTCTTATCTTTGTTTCTGATAGTAAGCATTAAGACTCTGATCCCATAGAAAGGCTAGTTTAATCTTCAGTTTTATAATCAGTGTACAGCATCCCTTTCCATCGCTCCCTTTCTACAGAAATGCACTATATACCAGGACCTTCCACCACAGAGAGACCTTGAAGTGCTGCTGATTTAGTACACTGAATCTGAATCTCAAATTCGTAGTCTGAATCTCACACTGCTACAGGTCCTTCAGACAGTTTGTTGAACTTTAGATTCAGAGCATGTTCTTCCACCTTAATTGGAAGAAACTCTGGATTCGTTCCAAATTTATTT